>NC_136591.1:7674460-7969460 GCF_910589615.1 Taurulus bubalis
TTGTTGTCGACAATGTGCCCAGTGACATCAACACTGGAGTAAGTGAGTGAAACCAGGGAAATCAAACATACATGTGTAATTTTACGTCATTTGATATTAATGCACGCGGAATAAAACGAGATGAGAGTGGCGTACGAGCAGAGAAAATGCGAAGAAATCTGTGCATGTGCTGCTCGAAACTGGATGTGGAATATGCAGTCACGGAGAAGGATGACACACTACACTTCCTGTTGCATAAATCCTTGATTTCTCGCACTTTTTCCACCGTATGTCCGTCTGCTCTCGCCCAGATGGAGGAGGACGAGGTGGTGTGTTTACCAAGGCTGTCCCGGGTCGCTGTGTGCGGTGGGACCCATGGCAACGAGCTATCTGGGGTGTACTTGGTGAGAGAGCTGCTGAAAGTGAAGAAGGAAGTGATGGAGAAGGACGAGGAGGAGGAGGAGGAGGAGGAAGAGCCTCTGTCAGTGTTGACGGTGCTGTCGAACCCGCGAGCCGTGCAGCAGTGCCGCAGATACGTCGACACCGACCTCAACCGCTGCTTCACTCACGCCACCCTCAAGTAAGGCGATGCTGCTCGTGGTTACTGTTGTGGTGATGAAGATGATGATGATCAGATTGTTTTTCTGTCTCCCAGTGGTCCCATTTCAGGCACTGTCCCCTACGAGATGATCCGATCCCGAGAACTGAACGCCACGCTGGGTCCCAAAGGAAGTTCTGGGGCAGTAGATCTTGTTTGCGACCTCCACAACACCACCGCCAACATGGGCCTGTGCCTCATCGCGTACTCCGACTGCGACTGGATCTGCCTGCACATATTCCGACACCTGCAGGCAAGCGCAAACTGTTCCTGCACACTCAAGTAAAAACCAATTCACCCCGCATGTTTGAGGAACTTCACACATTTGGGTACACTTCAAAATGGAGCAAAGAACTGAGATCGGTAATGCCCGAAATCTAAAGTCAAGAGTGACTTCTCATTTTCAGAGGAAGATGCCAGATATACCTATGAGGTACATTCATTTTGAAGTCTCCAACAAAGAATCATATTCCCTTGATTCAGTGGGAAAGCATGGCTTTGGTGAGTTTTTCATATTTACAATAAGGCCAGTTTATTTAAAGCAACCGCATGTTTGGATAATCTGCCACATTTGTCATCTTACATCCATTTTCTGCAGCCATGGAGATCGGCCCCCAGCCCCACGGTGTGGTGAGGTCCAACGTCTACACGGCAATGAAAGCTGGCGTGCAGCACATGCTCGATTGGGTTTGTTCCTTCAACTCAGGTACAATTTGAGTATTTTTGCTTCGCTACACAGCTCCAGAATGTCACAAGTCATGCAAACTTTGTGCATCTTCTCAGCCCTCTTCTCAGTCTTGTTTTGAACCCTTCTTTTATTATTAGGTACTATTTTTGAAGGAGAATCTGTGGATGTGTTCACCATGATTAAACACATCGACTACCCAAGAGACAGTGAGACCCGCAACATCACAGCAGCCGTTCATCCTCACCTCCAGGTACAGTCTGAAACCTATTTTTAGCTTTAAGGACGTTGCCCTTTGTCCGATTTAAATGCTGGCCTATTTATTTTAGTTTGAATAGTCCAGCGAGTGGATAAAATAACAAGACCAACAATATGAATATAAAATACTTAACACTATTGGGCAGTTAAACAAATAAGCACAAAAATAACAAAGCCTTTTGACTTAAAAATAATTGTCTGTGTGTACTTGGTGGCACTTTTATAGTCTACAATAAAAATGTCACAGTGCACACACACAGTTGTGTAAGCACTAGTCATAACACATAGCATAGTTAATCCTGTTTGTGTAAAAAATAATTCCAATCCAAGTCATGAAACTGCATGACGTCTGCAACATGGTTTCCATACCAGCAAGTATCATGTAATTATCCTGTAATTATCAGTTGTCACTTCACATTATGAGGGGAAGATGGCCGATGTCAGGCCTGGTCTAAAAGGAGGACCCAGATGCAGGAGATAGTCGTACTGGCGCACTTTATTGTGTCCTTTGTTCCAAACAACTTTCTTAATAATCCATCAAACATAAAGCGCTCCCGAAGGAGGGGAAAAAAAAACAGAACAAAACTACTCACGAACAAAACTCTTGGGCAAAATTCTTATCTATGGCTGTGGACACGGGCTTTAGTGCATCGACAAGGACAAACACTTTGGCACAGGACAGAGGGAAGATGCAGACTATGAGCACATGAGGGTAATGGGGAACAGGTGGAACCACTCAGGGATCAGGGGAGACAATCAGACCAGTGACACATGAGGAAAGGCAAGTGACCTGAAACGAGAGGAGAGTCAGGCTTCAAAATAAAACAGGAAGTTACGAGACAAAAAACCCAAGACAAGACAGCCAGTACATAATTAAGAAATGACTAATCAAATATTTGTCTTATTGCAGATACACTTTATTTGACAGGCCTGTAACTTAAATAACTAATTCATTTCCTTAAAGCATTATAGAAATAGTTATACTTTTTATCCACTGGTTCCCAACCTGGGGTTCGCGAGGCCTCATTGATTTTAAGAGGTGTTAGACAACTTATTGTAAGAATATGCAGTTGGCCTATGTCCATTCATTTCTGTGTAGAAAACTAAATTAAATTCTTACTTTAAAAGTTTGGATTATTGTTAAGGATCTTAACCTTAAAAAAAAGCTCACAGTATCAAGCAATATTCAGTCTTCCCTTCCTTAAATAAACCAAAGAGCTAATAGAACAATGGCCACGCAAGAGTTTATCTGTTACCCTGTACTCTTATTGCTATGCATTGAAGATAATGTCAAATAGCCATAAAATGTGGAATAGCATCCTTTCCATAAATAACGAGCGCTGATGGAGATCCGTTGTCGTTTACAGGGTTGTTCAGTGGGTATCTGGTGTTTGGCAGAAATCCTGAGTCACTGCAATTTGAATCGTCGCTGCAGTTTAATGATTTTTAATCCGGACAAACACCCACGAAGGACCTTCAGGCCATTACAAGCCAACTATGGATTTAAATATGCTGGTTTATTGTACACTAAACAGAACACCTTCAGCACCTAGCTTCACATTTTGCATCCAGATATACGAGAGTGGCTTCACATATATATCTGACTTCTCATCTCACTCGAGCAACTTCCTTAAAGTGTTGACCTTTTAAAACAGGTCTTCTCATCATTAGGCAGTTTGTGTGTCCACCACTCCAACAACGACAGTAAACAGCTTGTTAGGACCTATTGTTTGCTGCCCAGCTGTATTAAAACCTCACACACATGAGTGAAGATTGCGGCGCAAACGTTAAATCTCACAGGTGTTGCTCGTTAGCAATTAACCTAATTGACTGTCCCTCCACACAGGACCGAGATTTCTGCCTTCTCCACCCTGAAGACCCACTGTTCCAGACTTTCTCAGGGGAAACTCTGAGGTACAAGGGGAATGAACCTCTTTATCCTTTCTTCATCAATGAATGTGCTTATTACGAGAAAGGCATCGCACTATCCCTGGCGAGAAAAAGGCGTGTGATGATTCCCGCAATCCGGGTGCAGACGGACCAGGAACAGCAAGCTAACGTACGGGAATTTGCTTCAGAGGAAGAGGAGTGAGGATGGACTTTGAACACATGAGACTGATGTGACTATAAAATAAATTTTACAAAAAGCTTTTATTGTAACAACAGCAGTTGATTGGAACACACACACTTGTGTACGCTCGTTTACACTCACACATGATATTTAAGTGTACAATTATTAACCGTTTCAGCTCACAACTGGAGAGTGAACAACACATCCACTGTAGATTCACAAAAAAAGCAGTCATACATGGACATTGGGTGTCATATTTACGCTAGAGTGAATTCAGGGATGGAACAATTTCTTGAATTAAAGGGTTGAATATGCAAAATACAATCTGACCCATCAGACCACACATTTCATTTCACAGACAGTCTTTAGGTTATCACACATATATATATATATCATAGTTTTTAGGGTAATGTTTTTTTTTCTAAAATTAGTATTTTTGGGATATTTGTATCTTCAAAAAATAGAAATTCACAACTGACGACTCCAGCAATATTCAGGATATGTTAAAAATAATTTAAGTGCAAAGTAATACTGTAGTTTATCACAATATGGCCTTTAATTTACATTCATAATGCTTAACAGGAAACACCGTTTCCCTTAAATCCTGTTGAATTGAAATGGTGGTAACAAATAAATATAAATCAAATACATAACCACAAACAACTGAATTCACAAAAGGAAACCAATTTATAAGAGCACGTAAGGGCGACAAAAAAACATGACAAAAATCACTACTTTGTTGAAAAATCTTTAGATCTTTCTGCAAAAGCCTACAAAATCAGTCAAAATGTAAAAAGACATTCTTGAAAACAGAAAACAATTCATTGAGTAAAGAAATGATGAACATAAACACAATCTGACCTAAATAATGGCCATGAATGAAAAAATGCCACTTAAGTTAAAAAAAAGGGATGCAAATTTTATTTGTAATAACAATGTATACACAATAGTATAGTTGTCTCTTTTCACAATGGCAAACCAGTCATACTAAATCTTAATGCATGGGTTTTTGTTTTGCTGCGGCAGCAGACAACATACTCAGGGTGAAACCAGTACACCTGTGCTGCCAGGTGTTCTTACAAGTGCATCAAAGGAGAATTGTCACCACTCCTATCTGTGAAGCTTAGGTGTGAACGCAATTGACTTGAAAAGGTTAACCACGAGAGAGGTCTGTGGAACAAATGCGGTCTCCCAATTCCACTCAAACTTGTTCTAGTATATATTATGTACCTTTGCTTTGAAACTACCCTGATCATGTTTCTTGTCCCGTCAAATTGATTTCTTAAGCGATGTTGCTGCATTACTAAATGTCAGAAATTCTTTTGGTAATGAAGTGTATTGACCATATCATTGTTTTCACTCCTCCAACGTGAAAACACTACATATTCAGAACCTGTAATAAGAAACTGGGACACAGCTAAGGCTTTCCAGCTTGGTGTTAAGTTACTCTTTCGCAAACATGTTGCACAATACACATCTTTCTGGTTGACCTTTTTCAAATCAATTGTGAAGCCGGTAGAGAGATAAAAATCTGATATTTGAATGCAGCAGATAGGATCATAACGACATGCACTTAATCCATCAGAGGGCAACACGTACAGATTAACCCACATCCCGTTCCTCTGAGATCATTCTAAATTGCGTCTTAGTGACAGAGGAGGATATACATCTAAACAGGGCAGAGTCTCAGCCTATGCCACCCGGTAGGCGCTCATGCGGTAGTAGTTTTGACTGTGACTGCGTGCCGCCCACACAAGCAGAGCAGCCGCCATCATGTGGAGCGGCGAGGAAATGAGGGCCAAGTAGAGGGACCAGCCCAGAGAGCCATCCACCTTATCAGGCAGCATCGACACCCTGTGGAGCAGGTCCATCCCAGCCAGGTAGCAGCACACAGTGGCTAAGGTGCAGATGCCTGCAGGGCACAACATTAGTGTTCTTTTTTGTTTGTTTTTTGCAATAAAACCAAAATATTAATCTGAAAGACACAAACACTCTTCAAAGCTGATTATCAAAGCATCGGGCCACAGATGCACCATGTAAACATGTCAATTGCAATTTACAGTATAGTGAGGGCTTGAGGGATGGCAACGTCGGTCTGTCGGTCCACCACTTTGGTCCAGACTGAAATATCTCAACAACTATCAGATTAGTTGCCTCCAAGTTTGTACAGACATTCCCATCAGCCTAAACTGTACTTTGTGCTTATTGCTGATTAGTAAATGTTAGTTAAAGCACAGCCTCACGATGAAGCGTTATTAATAAAAGGTTAAAAATATTATAGCATTCTATTATATTCATTACGTCATCACAATGTATTATTATTATAGACATTTATTATAACAAGCATAACAACATTTTCTGTATGTTAATGCATGAATGTATTATTTAGAATAAAACTAAATCAATTCTGTTTTGGACATGTGTTACATTCAGAACATGCTTTTTTGTAGCCAACACTCATTCTAGGAGACTTGGATTCAAACAGTACATCAGTTTTCTGTGGCAGGTAAGTCCGGGAAAACTCATACCTAATAATTAACCATGTAGGTGATTCATACAAAGCAAACTGCCAGCTACTGGTTTCGTGCAGCCGAGCAGGTCTTACCAGCCAGCAGGTGAAGTATTCCAATGCCGAGTGTGGGGGTGAGGCTTCGACAGAGGCAGGCGCAGAACCCAGTCAGGGCTGACAACAACACCAGACCCAAGGACACCAGTGGCAGCAGAAACTGGCTCCTCCACAAATCTATTAGACATGCACACAAACATAGAAAGGTATAGATCTGATGGAAACCCTGATGGGGGCAATGTATTATTCAACATCCCATAATGGTCATAATGAATGCAATCATGCAGAGAAGAGGCTGAAGTTATAATAAGGGTGTTGTGACTGAACTTACAGGTGCGCAGCATGTCCTCTCCACTGTTGTGGTTGCCTGGTTCTTTATACTTGGGAGTTAACTGCTGAGATAGAGTGAAGCTTCGGCACTCCAGCATCATCTTGGCATCTGAAAGAGTTTTTTTACAGCCAGTGTCTGAGCATTTACAGTTCACTACAAGTCACATACTACTAATAATAATAATAATACTTGTGTGTATTTTCTACCTTCCGTGGGCAAACTGCAGTAGATAAATAAAGCCAACTACAGAGACACAGTATGTTCTGAGAGATTCAAAATACACAAGAATGGTTTTATACTGAACATCAACCTATTACATTACGTTATTTATACTTTGTGTGGATAATAAGAAACTCCCCTGCTTTAACTATGAAAGGAAACAAGATGAGAAATAATAATAATATCTGATGATAACAGAAAATGTCTATGTTCTGTATGATTTGCGGACCAGGGCCACAAGACGGAGGACCCTTCATAGTTGATATTGCACTTCAGTGGTGTACATTTCACAAACAATCTGCGATTAACCACATTCTGCAGAGTAAACCTGAGGCCATACCAATAGTTTTTCCCATGAAGACAGATATGTTTTTCAAAGAATCTGTATAGTTTTGTGACTTCATACTAATGCTACTTGTCATGTAATGTTAATAACCACAACGACACATGAGATGCACAAAGTGGCGACGATGCCACAGACAATCAAAGGTTGATGAATTCGGGGAATGAGCCACAACCGGTGTCATCTACCTGAGACAAGGTGGGGCTCATAGTTAGGATAGCAGCTCTGTTGTGACCTAAGGAAACCTTTAAGCACATGACTCATCTGTATACATTTGTCATTTGGCAGGTTAGGTCGGCGAACATACCTCGCTCTTTGTTCCAGTGAGCGTTGGAAGGAACGAGCACACACCGCCACCAGAGGCCCACAGTCCCGTTGAGGCGGAATAAGGTGTCGCTGTAGGTTTTCTCATCAAACTCCCCGTCCATGAACTCCTCGTACAGTGAGCGCAGCTCGGACACGTTGGCCTCTCCGCGCACGGTGGGGCTGCTGTACTGGTACCAGTGCTGCGTCCCGATGGCCACCGACAGATACACGGTGGCCAGTATGCTCAGCACACAGGCGATGACCAGAGCTGTAGCGTAGCGGTTGTCAACCATTGTTCACTGAGCCAGAGACGCGTCCAAAGGGATTAAGTTGATGCCAGTAGTCAGGTCGTCACTCATCAATGTGGTCGATCTGTGTTGCTTTCTGTCACGCACACTCGTATCCAAGTCACTCTGGCATGGCCAAATCAGCGAAATACCCCGTGCAACAGCTAACGAAAACCTTTTGTTTATTGACCGACACGCACCTCCAGTGCTGTCCTAATAAACCGCGTCAGCAGCCCTGCAGGCCGGCTCGGATGCGCCATCTGTTCCCATGTCCCACTTCCACAGATGGTGGGTGGCCCGACGCTGCGACGAACCCACTAACGTTAGTCTGGGACAACAACCACCAGTCTTCACTAAAGACAGTAAAACAGCACTGTCTTTTAGGATGGGCTACGTTATTCTAGCATGGAAATGCAAATTGCGTGGGTCTATTTTGGTCCGTGTAAAGTCGGGTGCACCCGGGTTGCAATACACTAATCCATGCGTTTGCCTCTTCCGGTTCCGCTGATGAGCAGTATAAATAACTCAGTCGACGCTTGTTTGCCCATTTATTTTTTCTTCTTCTCTCTTGTCAACGTTACTGAGAGAGCACTGAAACACAAGAGATGAGCGCGACGAGCAACACAATAGCATCATCATTTCTTTCAAGAAATTATAATTCATTAATCAATTAAATAATCATAGTATGGAATCCCGTTTCCACCACTGTGATAACACAATTAAGATCCTGTAAGTCATAATTATGAGATGCTAAGTCATCATTTTGAGATATTATCTCATAATTTCGATTTACTATCTCATAATTACAACTTAACTATCTCATAATTTTGACTTACTATCTCATAATCATGAGATCCTAAGTCATGATCATGAGATACTATCTCATAATTTTGACTTACTATCTCATAATTATGAGATGCTAGGTCATGATCATGAGATACTATCACATAATTTCGATTTAGATATGACTGTTGTTTAATTAGGAAAAGTTTTTTTTCATTTTTAGCATGCTCATGCGCAAGTGTTGCTTGCAATGGACAATTGCTCAGGGCAAAAGGAAAGCATTGGTCAGCGCTGTTAGTGAGTGGAAGTGTGCCTGGCAAGCTGATATAGAAATCATTATTATTCATTAAATACATATGCCTATAGTTGTTGTGTTTTGCTGGTTACTCGCCATCCTAATCTTAAATAGGTGACAACAATGTGAGGCGTTGTACTAGCTTTGTACTCGGTGAAATGAGCATTTATTTGCGCACTGCTAGAAACCGTTTCTCAATTTCCCTAATCCTGTGAGTTAATACATAGATAAGCAAGTGATTGGTGCCATAGTGCTCTGTTCATCACATGTCATTTACATTCTCCCAGAGCAAGAGAAAACTGAGCAATTCCTAATTATTCTACTTTTTATATTTTACACTACTTACTTAGACATATTAGTTGAAAAAAAATCTTAAAATGGTCAGTCTGCCATCGATCTCCTGAACTGAAAACTGAACTGAAAACTAAAAGCATTGTTTTCAAAGACCCTGATACCTAAAAGTGCCAACAAAAGTTACTTGAGCGTACATTTTAGCCCTCCTTGATCTCCACTGGCGTGATGCTATCATGTCCTGTTGTGCTTAACAAATGATCTCGGTAAGGAACAGGAAAGTTTGTCTTGAGAGCTATCTTTTGAATTTGAATCTTATGCATGGTTTTACATGAGGACACTTTGTCACTGACATTATACAAGGAAACAAACAAACTAGCAAACAAGAGTTTGCATTGCAATGTGTATGAATAAATACCATAAACACACACATACTCCCTAGACTAGATTAGATTATGTCCATTACCCACACATTAGACTCCAACATCTTGTTCATCTCTGAGCCAGGGTAGCTGTCATAATGGACTGACAGCTTCAGCACACAGCCACACGTATGGGACACAGATCTTTACTGAAAGCCTTGAATCTGAGTAAAGTCAATAATATTGTCTTTCCCCAGGAATATATCTGACCCTGTGCAGAACCTGAGGAACAAACATTCATTGACATGGTTGGCTGTTGGAAACCTTCTGCAGCTGTGGTTGTCTGGGATCTCAATTCATTCTTCTTGGTCGACGCTGTTAAAATCCAATCTCCATGATTCAAACACTGTTCGCTCAGACTCAGGCATGTATTTGAGGAAATTCTCCACTACATCGCTCTTCACATATCCAAAAGCAGCTTGCTCTAATATGACAGGTGCGATCTTCACAGGAACATATTTCCAAAAGCAATGATTCGACCAACACTCTTCCACTTCTGCTGTCCAAAATCATGCCTTCGAAAAGTCACTTTAAGAGCATTACCCGTTGCACATTGGTTGTAGAATTCACTCCAGAATTCTGAGGGACAATCTCTCACAACTCCGCCATCATCATACCCCATCTCAAGTGTTCCATCTGGCAGAACAAGCTGGATTTTGATGTCAACATCCTGAAGTCCGTCATCGCAGAAATGTTTCATGAGCTCTGGCACCTGCCCCCTGTGAACAACTAATATTCACCCTCTCACTGGATGATATGGTTTGAGGTGAAACAGGCAGTGTATCATCCAAATTATGTTGCTCATTTTCTGAAAAGTCTCCTACAAAAATAACGTTGCTGCTCTCAAAAACATCCTCACTCCCATCCTGTGTGGAATACAGTGCAAAGTCAAAATCGTCATCGCTTGTAGTGATTCCAAGGAATATCACTTCAGGGTTGACCGTTTCAAATGTAGCAGATGGCGGCGCTGTATCAACACTGAGAGAAGAAGTTGACAACAGATTCTGAGAGCTCACCTGTCTCTCCAAAGATGGAGCTAAGCCATCTGTGACTGTGTGGACTGTCCATTGTTTTCTTCTGTGTGGTCAAATAAAACCTAAGAAGAGGGAGCTTTGTGTCAGTGTACATTTGTCCAACTGTAATTACACTGTCAACCGTCACCTCTTGATAATCTTTGAGATCTAACTGTTTAGGACCCCAGACTATTTAATAATAATAATAATAATAATGAATTTTATTTTTAAACACACTTTTCTTTCAGAAGAAACTCAGAGTGCCACAGAGCCAATATATAGTAAAACAAATAAAAACAGTTAAAACATGGTTAAAGCAACCCCTAATAAATAAATTAAAAAGTTTTAAAAAAAAGCAAATAAATATCTGACAATTAACTAACACAAGGTAAAAAATGCCTCCTGAATAAAAAGGTTTTTAGGCCAGTTTTAATAATAAAGACTAGAACATATACAACATTGACACTTGCTTCGAAGAATATGAGGAAATGTTATTTCTGCTCCATTGCTGCGTCACTAGTATCTTTATTTAGATATTTTTTTTGCTGTCAAACTGGTAGAATGTCTTTTAACATTCCCATAGGTGGAATGCAACAGAAATTCACAGGACAAAAGAAGGGAGTGTGTTATGATATTGAGCCAAGGAACTGACAGATTGAATGCTGAAGAAAAAAGACATCTATGAGTTACGTCATAAACCTTCATTCCATTACAATATAAAGGCCTCCATTGGTGTGGAGTGTCACACAAGGGGAAAGGTTTGCAACAGGACAGATGTGACCTGGACTGAGACACTGAAATAGTTTAAAACATTGAGAGCAGAAAGAGAGGACGAATTTTCATCTAATACTTTTCATCTGATATCTTATCATTTTGTGTAAGTACATTCCTAAATCTATTGATAATACTGTCAGGACATAAAGTGGGTCCATACAAACTGAAAGGGGGATTGTTGCAAGAGTTGATTGTGCGTTCAGAAGGCAATTTCATCTTTTTTTGTGACATTTTTACAGCACCTTCTCACCTGGAGAAAACACTGTAGCACTACCTACAGTAGTTAGCTGATTGACCTATATTGGGCAAAGGTCGCTAAGAATATATCGCTAAGAATATGTTTTATATCGTACCGAGAAGTACTGAAAAAATGTGAGATAATAAATTATTGGAAATGATTGTGTAAAACACACAATTCAGTTTCTTTTGAGTAATTTGACATAACATGCTGCCCTAATTCACAGACATATCTTTAAACAAATCCCCTTGTTTAAGCAATGAGTATGCAGCTCTTGTGCAAAAATAACGCTTTATGGAACATGTGGTAAAACTATACATTGATAAAGAGCACGCTTTCCACACAATATTCTGTACCAACGGATGACCAGTTACGAGATGAACAGAGTAGAGGCGCAAATCCGTATAAAAAAAAAAGGTGCAATATAGTTCATGATTCGCTTCGCTCTTTGGGCGGAAAAAGTTCAGGCATTTCAGGAGGGAGTTTAATCCTTTTTGTGGTGTTTCAGTCAGCTCCATCATACCAGGGGCAAACATGGTTGCTACTGCTACAGTAGCTGAGAAGCTCATAACATATAACTTTTGTATTTGAATCTTAATAATGCATCATTTTAATATATTTGTGATATTTTAAAGTAAAATAACTTTTTTTTGGTAATAATTTGTAATTTGTAACTCTCTGACTGATATCCTAGTTTTGTCCCCAATGAAAAGTGTTATTAAAGATGTTTCCTCTGTGTCCATTATAATGGTCGGTGTTACCTTTCTTTGGAAGAGGTGTTACAAATACACTGTTTTGGGTACAAACACACTAGCATCCTGCACTGAAAACTATAATTATTAGTACAGCAGGGACAAATAAGGAGTACAGGGAGCAATAATCTTGATCAAAAATGTGAAACAGTACTGGTTCTTGCAGCGATCTCTTTTCATCCTTCTCAGTCATGGAATTTGAGGTCGGGGTCAGATAATAAAACACCTGCTCTAATAGAGGTTCAGTGCTTTGCTCGACGACATATCCGCCTGGTTGATGCTTGTTAAAGTACTCTGCTTTTTGAGGTACTGCAAGTACACATGTATATTCCATTAGCTCTAACGTGGTGAAGATCTTCATTAAAAACAGGCATAAGAAATTGAAGATGGAATATGAGAAGAAATATGTCGGTGAGGTGTGAAGGATCAGGAGGATATTTTCAGACAGGGTTCAGTTTTAGCACAAAATTCTGAAAACACAAAAGAAGACAGAGTTTCTTTTTGCCATTGTATTGCACTGAATTATATTGAGGCTGAAAATAGGTATTGTGAAGGAAAAAAAAAAAAAATAATTGATAGCCACGGTTCCCAGTGACTGCTAATTATCAAGTTAATTATCATTTGATCAAATTTAAACACAAAGGTAAAGCACACAAAGATAAATACAGAAAAAAGTCTATTGCTGTAGATATTGTTTGATCTTTTAAAAACGTATTTAATGTAAAAGGTTTTGACAGAATGTGTCTGTTTAATTTGATAGATTCAGAAAGAAACAAGATGGCTGTCGGAAAAATAGTATCGATTTTCCTGATTCTGATCGGTAAGTTGTTTAAAGTTAAATCCAATGCGTTTGAAGGTTCTTCGTAACATACATAATATACATTCTAGTGCAACCAAAAATGAAGTTACGGTGAAGTGCTTGCCAATATCTCATCCAATGTTCTTGTAAAAATTCATATCAGTGGCACATGCAACAGCACAAACAACAACTGTAGCCCCAACAACAACAACAACTGCGGCCCCCACAACAACAACTGCGGCCCCAACAACAACAACTGCAGCCCCAACAACAACAACTGTAGCCCCAACAACAACAACAACTGCGGCCCCCACAACAACAACTGCGGCCCCAACAACAACAACTGCGGCCCCCACAACAACAACTGCGGCCCCAACAACAACAACTGCAGCCCCAACAACAACAACTGCGGCCCCAACAACAACAACTGCAGCCCCAACAACAACAACTGTAGCCCCAACAACAACAACAACTGCGGCCCCCACAACAACAACTGCGGCCCCAACAACAACAACTGCGGCCCCAACAACAACAACTGCAGCCCCAACAACAACAACTGTAGCCCCAACAACAACAACAACTGCGGCCCCCACAACAACAACTGCGGCCCCAACAACAACAACTGCAGCCCCAACAACAACAACTGTAGCCCCAACAACAACAACAACTGCGGCCCCCACAACAACAACTGCGGCCCCAACAACAACAACTGCGGCCCCCACAACAACAACTGCGGCCCCAACAACAACAACTGCAGCCCCAACAACAACAACTGCGGCCCCAACAACAACAACTGCAGCCCCAACAGCAACAACTGTAGCCCCAACAACAACAACAACTGCGGCCCCCACAACAACAACTGCGGCCCCAACAACAACAACTGCGGCCCCAACAACAACAACTGCAGCCCCAACAACAACAACTGTAGCCCCAACAACAACAACAACTGCGGCCCCCACAACAACAACTGCGGCCCCCACAACAACAACTGCGGCCCCAACAACAACAACTGCAGCCCCAACAACAACAACTGTAGCCCCAACAACAACAACAACTGCGGCCCCCACAACAACAACTGCGGCCCCAACAACAACAACTGCGGCCCCCACAACAACAACTGCGGCCCCAACAACAACAACTGCGGCCCCCACAACAACAACTGCGGCCCCAACAACAACAACTGCAGCCCCAACAACAACAACTGTAGCCCCAACAACAACAACAACTGCGGCCCCCACAACAACAACTGCGGCCCTAACAACAACAACTGCGGCCCCCACAACAACAACTGCGGCCCCCACAACAACAACTGCGGCCCCCACAACAACAACTGCGGCCCCCACAACAACAACTGCAGCCCCAACAACAACAACTGCTGCCCCAACAACAACAACTGCGGCCCCCACAACAACAACTGCGGCCCCCACAACAACAACTGCGGCCCCCACAACAACAACTGCTGCCCCAACAACAACAACTGCTGCCCCAACAACAACAACTGCTGCCCCAACAACAACAACTGCGACCCCCACAACAACAACTGTGGCCCCAACAACAACAACTGCGGCCCCAACAACTGCAGCCCCAACAACAACAACTGCAGCCCCAACAACAACAACTGCAGCCCCAACAACAACAACTGCGTCCCCAACAACAACAACTGCGGCCCCAACAACAACTGCGGCCCCCACAACAACAACTGCGGCCCCCACAACAACTGCTGCCCCAACAACAACTGCTGCCCCAACAACAACAACTGTAGCCCCAACAACAACTGCAGCCCCAACAACAACTGCTGCCCCAACAACAACTGCTGCCCCAACAACAACAACTGTAGCCCCAACAACAACTATAGCCCCAACAACAACAACTGTAGCCCCAACAACAACTGTAGCCCCAACAACAACAACTGCAGCCCCAACAACAACTGTAGCCCCAACAACAACTGTAGCCCCAACAACAACAACTGCAGCCCCAACAACAACAACTGCAGCTCCCCCAACAGTTTTGGACGTCCAAATAAGTTTGGTTGAACCATTTGTCCCAGCACTCACTGATAAAACCAGCACGGAATACCTTGCGCTTGCAAATAATGTCAATGCTACGGTTAGTACTCACTCTCTGTCTGTTGCTTTTGCAGTTTTTTATTTAATTTGGAGATTACCATATTTTTTGTTTGTTAATTCTTTCTATTTTCTTTATTCCTACAGTTTAATGCCATCTACCAAAAAAGTAATCCCGATACTTTCAAAGGAACTGGTAGCATTGATTTCAGGTAACATTTAATATGTTAAGAGTCATACTTACTTTATTCACAATGTTTACATTTTATAATGACACAAAAATGAAATGTTACACATGTTCATAAATTATTAATGTTAATATAATTTGATTCATTTATTTTCTTTCATGATGCAGCCAAGCTCCAGCCACAAAAAGAGAGTTGATGACTGCTGCAGCGGTCGAGCTTGTGTTTGCTGAAGCTGAAGCTGGTTCGAGTGAAGAAGTCCCAGCGGTTTCAAATGTTGCATCAACCTTAGTAGCCGCTGTGAATGACCCGACCAGTAGCTTCGCTATCAGTGTTGATCCTGCTTCCGTCAAAGTAGTTGGTAAGTAAACACGTAGCCTGCATTTAATTCCAATGGTTGTTAAAGGAAAGAAATATACCCCATTTTATTTTTTATTAATTTAACAGTCTGTGAATTGGTGTGTGTCCTTTCCTGATCCCTATTTTTTTTTTCTTTACTAATTGCTTGTTTGACAATAAATATTTAACTTCATAATTACCATGAAGTCCACTTTGACATTTGCAAGACTACTTAAACCAGGGGTGTCAAACATATGGCTTGCGGGTCGGATCCGGCCTGCCAGGCGGTCCAGTCCGGCCCTCGGAATAATTGCAAATTAAAAATGCAGAAAAAAATAAACTAGCTGAATCAGGAATCAAACCACGGATCCTCTGATTGAAAGAGAGGCAATCTAACCATTGAGCAACAGTCACAATTGATTAGACAACTGACATTACTAAACATGTTGCCCAACTGCGAGTGAATCTGCAGAGGAGAGCTCAGGCAGATAAACAGTGGGCTGAAGTCTGCATTATTGATCTTTATGTTTCTAGTTTATTGTAGAAATACCTTAAAATAGGGGTTATCATCCACAAAGCTTCAGCAATGATTTAAACATAGGGAAATATTGTCATTATGTATGCGTTATTATGCTATGATGTTACTGGTCCGGCCCACTTGAAATCAAAACGGGCACCATGTGGCCCTTTAACTAAAATGAGTTTGACACCCCTGACTTAAACTGTGACATAGCAAAAACATACTCATGTTGTAATGTGTTTGTTTATTCAAGAGAATGCCCTCTGGCTACCATTATTCATTCAGTCCATCTTTTTTTGTCTTTTTACTGAAAAAATAACAACAACTGCGGCCCCCACAACAACAGCTGCGGCCCCAACAACAACAACTGCAGCCCCCACAACAACTGCGGCCCCAACAACAACAACTGCTGCCCCAACAACAACTGCAGCCCCCACAACAACAACTGTAGCCCCAACAACAACTGTAGCCCCAACAACAACAACTGCTGCCCCAACAACAACTGCAGCCCCCACAACAACAACTGCGGGCCCAACAACAACAACTGCTGCCACAACAACTGCAGCCCCCACAACAACAACTGTAGCCCCAACAACAACTGTAGCCCCAACAACAACTGCAGCCCCCACAACAACAACTGCGGCCCCAACAACAACAACTGCTGCCCCAACAACAACTGCAGCCCCCACAACAACAACTGCGGGCCCAACAACAACAACTGCGGCCCCAACAACAACAACTGCGGCCCCCACAACAACAAGTGCAGCACCAACAACAACAACTTCGGCTCCAACAACAACTGTGGCCATAACAACAACTTCGGCTCCAACAACAACAGCTGTGGCCTTAACAACTGCTGCCCCAACAACAACTGCGGCCATAACAACAACTGCAGCACCAACAACAACAACAGCTGTGGCCTTAACAACTGCTGCCCCAACAACAACAACAACTGCAGCCCCAACAACAACAACTGTGGCCATAACAACAACTGCAGCCCCAACAACAACAACTTCGGCTCCCACAACAACAACTGCTGCCCCAACAACAACAACAACAACTGCGGCCATAACAACAACTGCAGCACCAACAACAACAACAGCTGTGGCCTTAACAACTGCTGCCCCAACAACAACAACAACTGCAGCCCCAACAACAACAACTGTGGCCATAACAACAACTTCGGCTCCCACAACAACAACTGCTGCCCCAACAACAACAACAACAACAACTGCGGCCATAACAACAACTGCAGCACCAACAACAACAACAGCTGTGGCCTTAACAACTGCTGCCCCAACAACAACAACAACTGCAGCCCCAACAACAACAACTGTGGCCATAACAACAACTGCAGCCCCAACAACAACAACTTCGGCTCCCACAACAACAACTGCTGCCCCAACAACAACAACAACAACAACTGCGGCCATAACAACAACTGCTGCCCCAACAACAACAACAACTGCAGCCCCAACAACAACAACTGTGGCCATAACAACAACAACTGCAGCCCCAACAACAACAACTGCAGCCCCAACAACAACTGCGGCCCCAACAACTGCGGCCCCCACAACAACAACTTCAGCCCCAACAACAACAACTGTGGCCCCAACAACAACAACAACTGTGGCCCCAACAACAACCACTGTCGCCCCAACAACAACAACTGTAGCCATAACAACAACAACTGCAGCCCCAACAACAACAACTGTAGCCCCAACAACAACAACTGCGGCCCCAACAACAACAACAACTGCAGCCCCAACAACAACAACTGCGGCCCCAACAACAACAACAACAACTGTAGCCCCAACAACAACAACTGTGGCCCCAACAACAACCACTGTCGCCCCAACAACAACAACTGCGGCCCCAACAACAACAACTGTAGCCCCCACAACAACAACAACTGTGGCCCCAACAACAACAACTGAAGCTCCCGAAACACGTGTGAACGTCCAAGCAACCTTGGATGAACCATTTGTCGAAGAACTCACTGATAAAAGCAGCACGCAATTTATGACACTTTCAAATAAGGTCAAAGCTGCGGTTAGTACTCACTCTCTGTCTGTTGTTTTTGCAGTTTTTCATTTTATTTGGAGATTACCATTTTTTTGTTTATTAATTCTTTCTATTTTCTATATTCCTACAGCTTAATTCCGTCTACCGTAGAAGTAATCCCAATACTTTCAAAGGAACTGGTCGCATTGATTTCAGGTAACATTTAATATGTTGAGTGTCATACTTACTTTATTCACAATGTTTACATTTTCTAATGACACAAAAATGAAATTTTGCACATGTTCATAAGTTATTAATGTTAATATATTTTGATACATTTATTTTCTTTCATGATGCAGCCAAGCTCCAGGCACAAAAAGAGAGATTACGACTGCTGTAGCGGCCGAGCTTGTGTTCGCTCCAACTGCATCGAGTCCAGTCCCACAGACTACAGATGTTGCATCAACCTTAGTAGCCGCTGTGAATGACCCGACCAGTAACCTCGGTATCAATGTTGATGCTGCTTCCGTCAAAGTAGTTGGTAAGTAAACACTCAGCCTGCATTTCATTGCAATGGTTGTTAAAGGAAATACATATCCCCCATTTTATTTTTAATGAATTTAACAGTCTGTGAATTGGTGTGTCTTTTCCTGATCCCTTTTCTTTCTTTTCTTTTTTTTTTTACAAATTGCTGGTTTGACAATGAACATTTAAAATCATAATTACCATGAAGTCCTCTTTGACATTTGACTACTTAAACTGTGACTTAGCAAAAACATACTCATGTTGTAGTGTGTTTGTTTGTTTGACCTTTTAAGCCCCGCATGGACCTATATAGGTCCTTTTTTAAAATGTTAATTAAACTGTGTAAAACATTACAATAATCATGAACAAATATATTGATGCTACACATCAAATTAAACAAGAGAACCTGGGCTACAATAATTAGTCAGCCATTTCAACACAACTCAAACACCAACTAAAATAATTATTAAAATAAAATAGTTATCATTTTGTCACGAGTCAGCCCACTCTGCATGTTTCCGGAACTAGCCGCCCGTAGCTTGGTGCTATCAGAAAAAGACAAATAGCAAAAAGCAAGACAATTCCACACAGATTACAAATCTATTCCAAATACCAAATCCCTCTGCTGCAAAGCATCACCAAGATACGAACCAAAGAACACAGCAACATAAATCGCTGAGTCAGCACATTTTGAAACTTTATTTTTTTTTTGTTGAAAAAATGCATTTCCCCCAGTAAATCCACACTGATACAAGTGTATTTAACACCATAAGTCATATGAAAGTGAAATATAAGGTTTGCTACATCAAAAAATTCAAATGTCACAGATGCGCGAAAATATGCGCAAATGTGCCGAAATGCAAATTTTGGAAACCTCGCCTGAATTCTCTCTGTACTTTACCCAATCTGACTTTGTTCTGCTTCACTTTTTCAAGTGAAAACATTGCACAGAGACTGTTCACATATTGTGCTATGATTTGGGAGAGCTTCAGGGCTTAGTGAAGCATCATTTCAAGGAGATAATCATCCTGAAAGTGCTTTTTTCTATAGGCGGACCTGGAACTTCTATTTGTTCTGTGTTTCAATCTTTATTTACTTACTTTAACCAGCAACATATATACTAATATTTACACATCTGACCAATAGCTCACAAGGGTTGCCTTTATTATAACACCAAATTTATTCAAATAGCCCTTGTGGTTGCAGAGATACACCCTTTTTAGTTTGGGTATGCTATTTCGAGCTAAATCCTAAAAAAATGCCTTGGTGCTTAACGGGGCTTAAGAGAATGCCCTCTGGCTACCATTATTCATTCAGTCCATCTTTTTTTGTCTTTTTACTGAAGAAACAACAACTGTAGCCCCAACAACAACAACTGCTGCCCCAACAACAACAACTGTGGCCCCAACAACAACAACTGCGGCCCCAACAACAACAACTGTGGCCCCAACAACAACAACTGCGGCCCCAACAACAACAACTGCGGCCCCCACAACAACAACTGCGGCCCCAACAACAACAACTGCGGCCCCAACAACAACAACTGCGGCCCCAACAACAACAACTGCGGCCCCCACAACAACAACTGCGGCCCCAACAACAACAACTGCGGCCCCCACAACAACAACTGCGGCCCCAACAACAACAACTGCTGCGCCAACAACAACAACTGCTGCGCCGACTACAGCTACCACTACAACTGCTGCGGCAGTTGTAACAAGGAGTTTGACTTTCAGCACCCCCGAGACGTTTACAAGTGACTTGCTGAATACAGAATCTGCAGCGTTTAAAACACGAGTCGACTTGGTGAATTCAACAGTAAGTTATGGATGACAGATCGTTTCAAAATTGACAGAAAAAACTGTCATTTTAATCATGGTGTTGAGTTTTCTGATTCAAAACTGTTTAATTTACAGTGAATAGAACACAGATACAGATATGTCATTGATTACATTGGAATAGTGTTACTACCGGCAGTTGTAGTGAATTAAAAAACAATGAGAAACACAAGCAAATCAAATAAATGTATTCACAAATGATCTGCTTGTATTGCAGCTTACACCTGTCTTCCAAAGAGATTTGTCTTCGTTCAGCATAATTAGGAGGGTGACATTCAGGTAATATATTTTATACTTTTTTAATACTAATACTAAGCTACTAATTTTTAGCACTAATCATTAATTTATACAAATGAAACAATATAATAATGTGTAATTCCTTTTGCAGGAATGGATCAATCGTCCACCAATTGGTCCTTGAATTTTCATCAACTTCTCCTACTGGCACTCAGATTGGAAATGTTTTGATTGCAGCAGCTCCAGACATCACAGCTTTCAACATTGACACCACCTCCATTTCTGTGGATGGCACACGTAAGCAATATTGAATGCTACCACTTTTCTTTCATATATTACAGATTTTTTATTTATTTTTTAAAGCAATGTCTTGTTTCATTTTCTCAACCATTACAGAGGTTTCCAGTGGAGTAACCCACAAGATCAGTCTCGTCACTGCATCCTTCCTTGTGCTGATGTCATGGCTCCTGTCAAGCCAGCAATAGCGTCATTGCTGAATACCGTTTGAAGAAGCTTTATTGCATGACTGCCATCACTGGCATGAACAATTACTTTTTGATTCTTGTCGCAGAAGCATTGTACAGCTTCAGAATAACTTACTATCACTTACTATTTTATTTTGCATTTACTGCACATATGTAAAACAGTGGATTAGGTGTTTGTCAATCTTAACACATTTCCGGGTGGGAATGTCCAGGATCCTTAACCGAGCACAATGACACAGCAAGACTAATATGCAACACAAAATACCTTTAAGCCCTGATATGTAAACATTAACATAATGACAGTTACTAATCTTTTTTTCACACCAAAACGTAAACAAGTAATAGTAGACAAGTTAAATCAGTTAAATCATGCTCAACTTCATCAGAACGCAGTTGTAGCTCTAGATTTTACACTTTAGTGAAGCTATAGTCTTCTTGGTCTTCTTCTTTCATCCTAAAATGCACGTAAAATGTTAGGTTTCACTTCATTCCATAGCATTGCATATTAATATTAGAGAGCATATTGTAAAGGGAACATGTGTCTTAAGTTAATTGAAGAAACAACACTGCAGCTCATCATGATTTGCGTAACCAACCGTGAACCAAACAGGCCTAAATTTGCGTCATCATGATTTATATGGCATATATGTTAAAACATTGCATTGTCATTTTGTTTTATTTATACAATGTGTATTTATGTATTCATGCATAGCTGTATTCTGTGAGATTTCTTAATGTTTGTACAATTTTTGTCAGAAACTTTACAATGATCAGAATACAAAGTATTTGAAGAATTTAAATCATCTCTCGTGTGATCTTTTGCAATTTTGTTGGGAAAATACAAAGTGTATCAGGCAATAGCACTAGCACAAGTGTATAGAAATCACAAAGCCAATAAGATGACTCAATAATGCCTATAAGCTGATGCAATATCTGTGTAAAATTGATAAAGTTAGATAATGGTTTTACCAGACCAAGGGAGGCATGTGGCAGACATTTGGGAGTTCTAGCAAACGGGTGGATTTATGCAGTTATATATATATCACACATTAGGGTTTTAATTGGCTGATTTAAGTATTTTTTTTAAATGAGACGTAATTTATATGAAGTCTAATTAAAAAGAAAAGAAAAGAAAAAAAAATGCCAACTGGACATAATTTATTTGACATCTCCACCACGAATCGCTACCTTAACGTGGTGGAGGAGTTTGAGTAGCTCAGTGATCCTCGGAACAAATATTACTGAGTATATTCTATATCTCAAAAACACAAATATTGACAATTTGTAATTGAGGAGCGAGGAAACAACAATTTAGAGACTTGGGATGCACCCTAAATTATCATTTCCTCGGTCCTCGATTGAACCGGAAGTGGTTCTGCATCGCTATTGTAAGAGTGAAATTGTATGATGTAAACCTAATTACATGTATTAGTTATGACCACTAGTCGGCACTGTTCGGGCGTCTGGAGGTGAGAGGGTAAAGTGAGGGGGAGAAGAAGAGATCGGGAGAGAGAAGACGTGGATTTGGCGGTGCGGTTGGATTGTGGAGTTGTTGACTAAAGTTATGAGGAAAACCCAGAACGTGTTGGACTGATTTATTCCTGCTGATACACCCACGTCGCTTACATTATCATGACGGCCGTCCCAAAGCTCTTATGCTGTGTTCACACCAAACGCGGCGCGTTTTTTTTACCGCTTCAGTTTACTCGCACGACAAAGGGGGCGTGGCTTATCGCCGTTGCTTCTATCCGTTAATGAATTATAAATATGTACTAGTACTTCTTTCTACATTGAATATCAATAGAAAAAAACAATTGCAGCATATTGTTTTAATAAAAACAAGTAAACTGCAGTTGATAATATAGCTTTGTTGACCTTCTTAAGACTACACACAATGTATGTATGATCATGAAATGCCGATTTCATGATCATACTGCCCAAAATACAGAAATATGATGGAAATCCAGTAGGGAGGATACAGCGTAAGATTATTTGTTACTATGTCACACTTTTTCATTACTTCCCAGCGGTATATATGATGAATTCCTAATTATATCATTTGAAATTAACTCTGCTTGTACCTGGATGAATGCTATGAAATGGATTCAAGGATCAACCAAAGTATAAATACATTTTTAACTTTTGCTAAAGTTGAAACTTGCCCATTATGAGTCATGAGCTTCCTAGCTGTAGGCAGTAAGTAGCTAGCTTACAGTGTTTTGGCTGTGTAACGGCCCGATAATCCAAGGACCCAAAAGCACAACTCAGGAAGGCGGAGGTACGGAATACGATTCTTTCACTTAACAGGTCACTACAGCTTACACACAAGGAATGCTGGAGAGCTAGGTTCAAGAACACAAAACAATCTGGCAGGGGACAAGTGCAAGTGAGGGGACCTAAGTAGTGAAGACTAATGAGGGGATGTGCAACAGGTGAGACAGGGATGGGCCAGGTGCAAGAAATGAGGACTGACGAGGAGGGAGTGACTGATGAAGGGGGCGTGCAGCAGGATCTGAAATGACAGGACAGTTAGAATACAGACAGGCAGACAGGATGAAAATAACTTAAGGAAAAGTGTGGCGCTAAACCGTGACAGGCTGATTCATACATGATACATTATTTTCAAAAGAACCAGGGCCACAAACAATCTGCGATTAACCACATTCTGCAGAGTAAACCTGAGGCCATACCAATAGTTTTTCCAATGAAGACAGACATGTTTTTCAAAGAATCTGGATAATTTTGTGACTCCATACTAATGCTACTTGTCATTTAATGTTAATAACCACAACGACACATGAGATGCACAAAGTGGCGACGATGCCACAGACAATCAAAGGTTGATGAATTCGGGGAATGAGCCACAACCGGTGTCATCTACCTGAGACAAGGTGGGGCTCTCTGCTGTGACCTAAGGACACCAACAGCTCTTCTGTGTATATAATTGTCATTTGGCAGGTTAGGTCGGCGAACACACCTCGCTCTTTGTTCCAGTGAGCGTTGGAAGGAACAAACACACACCGCCACCAGAGTCCCACAGTCCCGTTGAGGCGGAATAAGGTGTCGCTGTAGGTTTTCTCATCAAACTCCCCGTCCATGAACTCCTCGTACAGTGAGCGCAGCTCGGAAACGTTGGCCTCTCCGCGCACGGAAAATAATTATGACTTACTCTCTTGTAATTAAGAGATGCTAAGTCATAATCATGAGATACTATCTCATAATTTCGACTTAGATACTGTCTGTCGGAATTCCGCAGAAATGTTTAATTAGGAAAAGTTGTTTTCATTTTTAGCATGCTCATGCGCAAGTGTTGCTTGCAATGAACAATTGCTCAGGGCAAAAGGAAAGCATTGGTCAGCGCTGTTAGTGAGTGGAAGTGTGCCTGGCAAGCTGATATATCATTATTATTCATTAAATACATATGCTTATAGTTGTTGTGTTTTGCTGGTTACTCGCCATCCTAATCTTAAATAGGTGACAACAATGTGAGTCGTTGTACTAGCTTCGTACTCGGTGAAATGAGCATTTATTTGCGCACTGCTCATTTCTTGCACTGACCGAAGGATTGCCTTCCGCATGCGGATTAAGGTAGAAACAGTTTATGAATTTCATCAAATCATGTTGGGTTCATTTCTCTGTGTAATCTGGGGTGTGTATGTATGTGTTCAGCGTAGCTACCTGTGTGCTCGTGCACACGTGTTCCAAGGTGTGTGTGTCCAAGGAGACACACACACCAGGGCCCTGTTTCTCGTACCTGGCTTACTGAGTTAGCGGGCTAATTGTCAGGATAAGATGACGTAGGTCTGGCTTTCTCGGTTTCTTGAAGCAAGCTTAGATTAATCACCATAGCAACACAGCCAAAAATTTAAACCTGCTCCCGGGCAGGCTTACTGAACTTCACTGGATAAACTGGCCACTCCCACCGGACAAAAAAGGCAGCTCACTTCCTCATTGATGAAGGAGCGATATTAGTTATACTAGTTTTATAGGGAGAGAGTTCTTTCAGATCGGCAGGATCCATCCTTTACATCATCATGACTTCCTGTACGCAGTGATATAGATTTTGCCGGCAAGAAATCATTTATTTACGAGAGCTTCTCGAGCCGCGGACATTGATCACCACAGGCGCAGCTGATCGCCCGTTTCGGACACAGACTATCAGCCAGTAAGCCAGGTACGAGAAACAGGAATGACTGAAAAAAAAAACATTCCTTGTCAAAAATTCTTGTCATTTGTTGACGTAGAAGATGTTCTTTTAGATGTTATCAAGGTGTAACTTTTGTTTACATTTTCAGGTTGAGTTGTCGACTGAGGATTCAATTGATGGCCTATCAGATGAAATCCTTAATTGCGGATATACTGGAGCTATCTTGGTTCAAAACAAGGAGGCTATTGTTCGGTATGCTAGGACACGTGTTTCGGTTTAGGAAAGTATAATAGGAGTAAGGTTTTGTAGGAAATGTTTTCCTTTCTACTTTTGTAGTGCCTTCATACTCCACGCAGTCCTGAGATTGCAGCCTATGTTGGAACAACTACAGGAAGGCCTGCAACTGTATGACCTTCTTTTGCTAATCAGGAAGTACCCAGATATCTGCAAGCCCCTGTTTGTTCCTGGGGAAGATGTAAAAGTGAGTAAAACAAGAGTCACAATTCAATATTACGAACACTTACCTGCTATGGAATTTCATGATTAAAGTGTGTATATAATTTGCGTCTTTATTTTATCTCCTCACAGGTCAGTGCAGAGTTTGTAATGGCATCCATTATTCCTCAACTGAGTGACAAAGGGACTACCAGGCATCAGGTTGAGCTGGAGATGATTAACTTCACGAAGGACTTCCTTTTATGAAGCTGAAGGTATGTAGTTTGTGATTTCCTGCTACCACCTGTAGTTACACTGATGTTGAACAAATGTATTCTCCCGGACAATTTTTCTACAGTAATCTTTGGTTTAAGTAAAGTAGCAATACCAGTGTAAAAAATAAAAATACTTTGTTTCATGGAAATGTCCTGCATTCAAACCTTTTGTATCCGCTGTTGCAAAAATATGGAAAACAAAAGAAAAATAACTATCACATAACACTTGGTCCTCTATTTACTTCATAGCTGAAGATCAGGAACATGCAGAGGACCAAGATGGCCGACAGTCCATCATCACACCTGCAAGGTTTCTGCAGTGGATTACAGGCCAAGGTCACATCCCACTTCTTCCCTCAGAGAAGAAGGATTTTGCTGTAATGATCAAGTTTAACCATGAATGCAGTGTAGACTTTGGGGATCATGGTGTTTGTTACCCGGTTGTGTCAGCATGTGCCAAGACTATCGTCCTACGTGTAAGACATATGATGTCCTATGACCAATTCAAAAAGGTTCTAACGGAGGCTTTTCAACTAGGGCAAGAATTTCACAATGTGTAGATTAACTGCCTCTGTTGTTCAAGGTTAAACTATAACCGCAATGTTTACTTGATACATGTTTACTTGATACATGTTTAGTGCAAACTACTACCATTTTTATAGTAATACTGCATTCCAAGAAAGAAAGTACATTTAAGAGTTCATAAGATTTATTAAGTTCCTTGCATCATTTCTAGATGGCTGACCCAGGCTTCCCTCTCACCCGCAACACTTTCCAGCTCATTCTGGGGGATCCCGAGGCATTCCAAGGCCAGCCGGGAGATATAATCCCTCCAGCGTGTCCTCGGTCTTCCCCGGGGTCTCCTACCAGTTGGACGTGCCTGGAAAACCTCTAATGGGAGGCGTCCAGGAGGCATCCTGACTAGATGCCCGAACCACCTCAGCTGACTCCTTTCGACACGAAGGAGCAGCGACTCAACCCCAAGCTCCCCCCTGATGTCCGAGCTCCTTACCCTATCTCTAAGGCTGAGCCCGGCCACCCTGTGGAGGAAGCTCATTTCGGCCGCTTGTATCCGAGATCTCGTTTTTTCGGTCACGACCCAGAGTTCGTGACCATAGGTGAGGGTTGGAACATAGACCGACCAGTAAATGGAGAGCTTCGCCTTCCGGCTCAGCTCCCTCTTCACCAGGACGGACCGGTACAGCGCCTGTTTTACTGCTGCAGCCGCACCGATCCGTCTGTCGATCTCCCGCTCCACCTTACCCTCACTCGTGAACAAGACCCCGAGATACTTGAACTCCTTCGCTTGGGGTAGGCAGCTTGTCCCCACCTGGAGGGAGCAATCCACCGGTTTCCGGCAGAGCACCATGGCCTCAGATTTGGAGGCGCTAACTCTCATCCCTGCCGCTTCACACTCGGCTGCAAAACGCCCCAGTGAATGCTGGAGGTCACGGTCCGAGGAGGCAAACAGGACCACATCATCCGCGAACAGCAGAGAGGCGATCCCGAGACTCCCGAACCGGATCCTCTCCGCCCCCTGGCTGCGCCTAGATATCCTGTCCATGAAGGTCACGAACAGGACCGGTGATAAAGGGCAGCCCTGGCGGAGGCCAGCACCCACCGGGAACGTGTCTGACTTATTACTGAGGATACGAACACAGCTCCTACTGCAGGCGTACAAAGACCGGATGGCCCGTGCCAACGGGTCCGGCACCCCATACTCCCGCAGCACCCCCCACAAAACCCCCCGAGGGATCCAGTCAAAAGCCTTCTCCAAGTCCACAAAGCACATGTAGACTGGTTGGGCAAACTCCACTGTTCCACGACGGGACGGAATCCGCACTGCTCGTCTTGAATCCGAGGTTCGACAAGCGGTCGGAGCCTCCTTTCCAGCACCCTGGCATAAGCTTTTCCACCAACAGAGTCTACACGATGCATGAATGAAAACACTCTCTTGCACTGGACACGGTGGCCCATGGCCAGCAGGAGTCCTTTCATAATTCAGTATCCTATATGTGGAGTCCTGGCTTTCACTGACCTCACCAAATTGTCTAGTTGTTCATCAGTTAGGTTACTGTACAACTGCATTTTCACTGTACTCTCAGAAATACCCAGAAGTTTTGCAATGCGTGACACTGGCAGGGACATTTCCATCAGGCTCTGTAGTTGCTCAAGAGACACAACATATTTTGGCCATCCCATTTCTCCTTGCATCACAGGCACCTGCAGTAAGGCCGAGCACCTCCTTGTGGCACCGGCACTCAGTGGCAAGCGTGCGGCAGGCATCGGCCAGCCGCCGAGTCTGCGGCGACTGCGACGTGTCTGCGGCGTGTCTGCGCAGTTGGACGAGTTTGCGACGTGTCGCCGTTCAACAGCTGCAAGCGAGCGTCACTCGCCGGGAAGTTGACAAGCTGAGTGGGTGGAGCCACATTTTCAACATGTCAGCTGCCGTAAATCAGTTTTATGATCATAGAATGGCAGAGCTGCTGATTTTTGGTATAAATAAATAGATAGATAGATAGATAGATAGAGAGTGTGAGTTTTTTTTGTGTGTGTTAAATAAATAATAATCACTTCATAATATATTACACTTATATACCATAATATGTATAATGTACCCACCTTTTTTTAATAAAAAAAAAATATATATATATTTCACCATGTCATGTCATACTGTTATACAACCGTTATGAGACTACTTTGAGGAGACGGCACTGTTGGTCTAAGCTAAACACTGGAATAATCTTTCCACCAGGTAAACCTGAACATGCACACCTCTCTTGGAGTGACAGCGCTCAGAGAAGTGCCAGTAGTTGTCAGACAACTGCAGCCATGGTTTACATGGACCTTGGTTATATCTGGATCCTGGTCCGGGCCAACACCTACTGCTATTAACATTGTTATTATTACTTGTTATTTATTACTATTAGCATTGGAAATACACATACTGTTTCTATTATCATTATTATTCTATTATATCCACTGCTGCTGGTATTTTTGATAGTTGTAACTTTTTCATCATGCCTACTAGTCATTATATTAATCATTTCTATCATATTCATTGAATGAACAGAATTGTTCATTCTGTACACATGACATCTGTTGTACCCTACATAAATAGCCTGCGTGCCAAATGTCATTTCCTACTTAATTGTGTTACATAAAAGTAGATATCCTGTTATGCAAGTCATCACTGAAGATTGTGTGATTATGACATAGTTAGTAGAACAACATATAAAAAAGGACGGGAAGCAAACAGGTTTTGACCGTGGTCGTGTCGATGGTTCGTGTCAAGACTTTGTCTTGTCTTATCCTGTCATGTGGTATCCTGTGTTATTCTGTCACTAAGCATGTAAGATGAATTGGATACAAGTAGATTCAACATTGCTGATTTGATGCTATGGTGTCATGGTGCAATGGAATATGTATCAACAGATCGAAAGAGACACCAGAGAACGGGACAGGGATTTGTTGAACACGTGTCTGAACAAGTTCTCCCCCGTTCGCCCCCAGTGGCTGTAAGATAACATTGGATTTTTGTTAAAGTCACTACTATGTATTGATTGTTTTATAGCCTACGTTGTATATGTTGCTACACAAATACTACTACACGAATACACAGCAGGCTACAATATTTTGTGTGTTTTTATTATCATCACACTAGTACTATACAGCGATTGTAAGTAGGGCTGCAACAACGAATCGATAAAAATCGATTATCAAAAGTGTTGGCAACGAATTTCATTATCGATTCGTTGTGTCGCACGATTATTACGCCGGGCAATAAGTCGCGGAGAAGAAAAAAAGAGCGGAGCAGAGCAACTGGCCGGCCAGCGTTTCTGAGATTGGAGTGAGACGCGAGAAAAGCTGAGGATGTGATCTTCTCAAAAATAGAAGATCTTTGACAAGTCGAGTCTTGGCCAATCAGCGTCTTCATGTTCCTCAAACTTGTTTTTAATGGAAGCTAGTCAGCTTGCTATCGCGTTAGCTGTTTTTAGTGTTAGTCCATTTTGTTTTAATTAACAGCTCAGGGATGTTCAAGGAGCAACCTGTTTGTGCACTTTCTGAAGATGTTTTGCACTGTCACTTCTCTTTTTGAATAAAGGGTTGGAAATGAACACTTTTTTGATAAAAACATTTTTTTTATCCGATTCATCGAAAAAATAATCAACCGATTAATCGATTATAAAAATAATCGTTAGTTGCAGCCCTAATTGTAAGCTATTATATTGTGTACGGAATTATATTCTTCTCTCCTCTTCACTCCAACCTCCTCCACACTTCTTCCGTTTTTCTCTTCACAATAAAAGCCCGTACACAATATGTTTACACGCTAAATGCGTGTAATCATATGTAGTGACCCGTTGCCTATCAAAAAAAGGCCACTACATTGCTGTTTGCTCAGTTTAGAGATGCGTACAATTAACGATGTGGAGACGTTCTCTGTCATAATCCATTTTACTAAACCGTAGACTAAAATAAATCATAATGTTTATTATCACAGGTTATCACACATTCAAAAACTGTTTGCTCTTGCCATTACAGCAATACCTGTCCTACTGATCCTCCTGATTATATTTACCTTTTGCCTAATTGACAACAGCCCTACGCCCCAAGTGGTGCAAGGTTAAACAAAATGAAATAATCTATCTATCTGTACACTTAGGATTGACAAAAGAAAAAAACCCGCAGCTCCTCCATTCTATGATCCTAAAACTGATTCACGGCAGATGACCTGTTGGAAATTTGGCTCCACCCACTCAGCTTGTCAGCTTTTGACGAGTGCTGGCACTTGAGCGGCGCCTGCCACTGACTCGCCGATAATACGCCGCTGAGTCGCCGCCGTCCTGACGCCTGCCACACGCTCGCCGCGGACTCGCCGCTGCCAGTGATCGCACTCGCTGTCTCTCGGCACCTGACTAGGGGTCAGATCAGAGTTGTCTATATTGACAAGTGTTGACAACTGCATCAAAGCATTTACAACATCCTCTGGCATCTCAACCTGACCCGATAATGACCTAAACAGAACCATCACCTGGTTGACTACAAACTGCAAGTAGTCCACATCTAGGGGCAGTCTTTGCATGACCTGGGACACTTTAGTCAGTAGTCTCTGAAGAAAGTCCCTTTTCAGTTGTTCCTAGAATAAACAGACACACATCGAAGCCACCGTCAAATTATAGTCGACATTCTGGCAAACACAGATGTTAACAAAGACAACACACAGTAAAGGACTGGAGCTGGTCAGTGTAAGGAGCAATCCCCGAAAACGTGATACGTGACGTCATTAAGCTAGCGTTAGCTAATCCTAGTAGCTTTATGCTTAATTTCCCACTTTGGCAAAAGCCCCACTTCAATAAATCTAGTTAATGCTTTTTAACATGTCCCTATTTCACAACCATCATTATAATGTTTCCAGCATCTATACAAAACAACCGTTAAATGTCTTACCTGCGCACTGGTGCCAGCATGCGGTCGGGGTGGAGCAGACGCCATCGCAAAATCACGCTGTGTTCAGGGAGGGGCATGGAAGTGCGAAACGTCAAATATTGTAGCGGGGTTTGTGAATGGCACAACCTGGCCAATATTATTGCCCTTATACTGCGATTCATGCCAAGCATGGTCTAAAACAGCTTGCTAACATAACTGTGTCACTGGCGTCAATGTAGTTTACTGCCAATCCTGTGAATATGCTGTATAAAGGTAGTGAGTCATAATTCTCGTGGTACCCACGTTACCTGAAGACAACACGGTTCTCGGCCGTTCTCGGCTTTCATTGTTAAGCTGTCACTCATGAGACCACGCCCCTTCAGTTTAAACCACGCCCCCACGCCAGATCCAGGTCAAAAGTCTGAACCTGAAAAAAACCGATCTGAATCTGAAAAAAAGTTTTGAACCTGAAAAAAAACGATCTGAAAAAAAGTTTTGAACCTGAAAAAAAGATTTTAATCCAAAAAAAAGAGATTTGAAACTGTAAAATTAAAGAGTGAAAGTTGAAAATATAAAATCTGTTACTGAAAACTGAAAAAATATATTATTTTTCAAAGTTCAACATCAAAACTTGATTTTTCAGGTTCAAATCTTATTTTCAAATGAACAATACATAAGACCTGGATTTAACTCCATAACATGAGACGTCCTTTCCTCTGAAGCGTCACGTGAAGCCGGTTTCTGATGACTGCGGCCGACTGACAGCTGATCACAGCTGATCAGCTGTCAGTCGCTTTAACAGCTGACAGAGTTTTGTCTGGAGAGTTTTTAGCGACAATAAAAATGCACTTAAAATATTGATAACAATTATCGTATGTTTTCAGTTGATTTAATGGTGTTAAACTACAATTTATATTAATAAAGACACAGTTATCATGAGTGTCAGAGTGGAGATGTTTTCTCTGTCATCTGTTACCGTTTAATAAACTGCATTGAGTATTTTTATACTGTGATGTGTCCTGCTAATACGCGCAGGATTGATTTCTACCGGCGGAATGCGTCTTATTTATTTATTTATTATCTACGTCGTTATGTTTTGAAATTCTGATTGTGACATCATTATAAAAATAACACACAATATAAATATAGTTTCTCTTCATCACGTGTTGTAAACAAGCGTTTCCTCTCTCCAGCTCTCTCTGATTTTAATGACATAGATAATAAAAGTTATTGAGGGAAACAACAGTTAAAATCTTTGAAGACAGTTGTTTGAGGTCCTTTTGTTGTTCTGACCTACAATGAACATTTTTTAACCAGATGGTGAATAAGAAAACAGATATAATATACACTGTAACAAGATTACTGTAGAATTTACAGTAAATTGCTGGCAGCAATTAGCAAGTAAGTAGCTGGAATACTGTAGTCATTTTTACAGTAATAATCCAGTACCGTCATTGTTATTACAGTAGTATCTACTAATACTGTACTTCATCATCACAGTATCCGTGTACAGTTTACAGCAACTCCTAGACTACTGTAACATGCATCACTGTATTCATTTTAATACTGTAAATGAATTCTGTAAAATAATTACATACTGTAAAATGAAGACACAGTTTTTTTCAACAAAAGTAATTTATTTTAATATTTCAACATTTTAAATAAAACATTTACATTTTGTTTTTAGTTTTAAAAAATTGTTTTGTAAACAACAACATGTTTTATGGTATTCTTGAACATACAACATTTTAAATGTTCCTCTTTAGGAAGTCACTATGACAATTTAAACATGTTTTAAAGTAATTTGACAGTAAACAGTAAAATTCAAGGACTGGAAGCAATAAAATATTCATCTCAAGGGGGAAATGTATAAAAACAATTTGAACTGAAACAAGTAATTGTAGTACAATAAAAAGTCCATGACTGACTTTACTGTATTGAACTGAATCCTCTCCCTGGACGGTCGTCTTTTCGATGAACTGGAGTCTCTTCCTGAACTGGAGTCTCTTCCTGGGCAGGAGTCCTCTTCCCTGCAGTGGAAGGACAGAGAGACATTGGTTACCGATTCCCATTAGAAATACCACGATATGTTTCTACTATGACGATGTCAGCCTATGTGGTGTTTTGTCTGGTACTGGGATCTTACCAACATGATGAGCCTTGAGGCTCAGTAGAGACACCTGGGCCTCAACATCAGCCTGGTGGAGGTTTCCTGCAACACAAAATAAACAGACAATAGTATCGTATTTATTAGGAGAGACATGAAAGAATATCTATTATTAAGAATATTTATTTATCAAATAAAGGTGTATTTAGGGGGAAAGTGAGAAAGTGAGAAGATAAGCATTGTTTGCATTGGAAGGTGTGGTTCACGTGGGCACATGAAGCAGGACAGAGATGTGTGTGTGTGTGTGTGTGTGTGTGTGTGTGTGTGTGTGTGTGTGTGTGTGTGCGTGCGTGCGTGTGTGTGTTTATGTGTGTGAGAGAGAGAGAGGGGGGGGGGGAAGTTAACAATTGTATATGTTTAAATGTCTAGTGTGGAGGATATCATAAGGTCTTGAGGCAATCAGATGTAAAACACAATATTTATGATTGATTAAAGTTGTAAATTGGTCGGATTAGACCCGAACACGACAGCAGGGTTAAGATAGCAGCAACTTATTTGTCTGCCATGTAGAGTTAGCTCAGAAAACACACGCCATGTTATGCTGTGTAAAAGTTTTACCTGACCTGTTGTGTAGTTCTGGTTCACCTTCAGTGGTGCTCGGTAACGTTACCCACGTCACGTTGTGCCGCACGGTAGCTAGCAAGAGAGAAAAGAGTCAACACTTCTCCATGGAGCTAGCCTTAGCTAACGCGCAGCAACACACACACATACACACACTCACACACACACACACACACACACACACACACACACACACGACGACGGCGTCACACATGAAGGATTAAAATTAATTTACACGTTACACTAAACGCATGCCATGTATCAACTATATGAAGCCAAATGATTTATATCACAATATAAAGTGCAAATACTATATCAGGGCTCTCAAGTTTTTAAGACAGTTAAGAGTGAGACATATCCTCTTCCTCCTCCTCTCCCTCCCCCAACCCCCACCCCGGCAGCGCCTCCGCCCATGCCGTATGCCCACAGACCAGCCCCCTTCTCCCCCATATTATTATTAGCTTTATTTTCATTGGTTGCTGGATTACATTTCACCCAGATACAACAGATACGTTTTTCTGATTGGCTATTCGTGTAGCCCATTTCTTTTTTTTGATTGCTGAGTGGCACCTCGCGGCAGAACTCCAGGGGATTCGGGGGAGACGTGCTTGATTCCTCCATGGTGAGGGCAGCGCGACCAGGTCATGTTTGTGCGCTGCGGCACATTAAATAGCCTAGAGTTTTTTTTCAGCGTGAGAAATACGATGTGTGGCGGGAGGACGTGACTTAAGACCGAAATGCGTGACAGTCACGCTCAATGCGTGACACTTGAGAGCCCTGCTATATTTTGGTAATATTAGTAACACTAACGTTAGCTTACGAGTGGAAAAGTGGGAAAGTATCCCTGCTTCCCTCTTAAAGTCATGTAGCGTTACACAGTGACTTTACTTGAGAAGACTGTGCTGTCTGTAATTAATGTACAGTTGCAAATTGCTGGCAAAAAAAAAATATGAAGGAATTATAATGAGCTTCGCTACCTTAAGTGAGGACTCTGGTCAGAAATGTTGTAGCTCTTGTTCCAAAATGTTGAGAAGCCTCTCCTTCCTCTCCGTGGTCGAGAGAATAAGTGTCCATCGGCACACAACGTTATAGTTACTGTCATCTTTTGTGTAACACAATGGAGGAAATGCAATGTCGCTTCCCCCCTCTGTCTGAGTGACAGCTAAACCTAACGTCTATGTTGAAAATAATGTTAAAACAAATTATGATGTATTCTTGCTCAAAATTACTGTATTGTGATTCACAGCAACAGTTATTATTGTATTGTGAGTTACAGCAACATTTATTTACAGTAAGATTCACCCGGGAATGAATTTTGACCATGATGCATTGCAGATCTACAGTAACATGCTGTATAGGAGTTCTACAGTAAGAATATGGCCAGTATACAGTATTATTACTGTGAAAACTACAGAAACTTGTTACAGTGTATAACTTGAGTTTAATCTGTGATCGTCTCTGGTATGAAACTCCAGCGATCAGTCCACTCAGCTGCAGCGTCCAATCACATAACAGATGAACAGCGAGGGGGCGTGTCCAGCATTAAAACACTTCCTGGAAGCTTGTTCTCGGGGCTCCTCGATCATGGCTCCTCCGATTTCCCTCCTCACTCCTCGATCCTCGCTCCTCTGAGCAGAATAAGAGCTTTGGGATGGCCGTCAAAATGGCGGCGCAGAACCACTTCCGATTCAATCGAGGAGCGAGGAAACGACAATTTAGAGACTTGGGATGTACCCACTGTAGAAATTGCACGGCTCCTCGATCATGGCTCCTCAGAGCAGAATAATGCTGCTTTCACACGCGGCGCGATTTATTCGCGCGACCAGATTACATGCAAAGTCAACAGAGTCAAGGACACGGGCGAATTCGCACGAGTTAAAATATCCCAACTCAGGCGAAAAAATTGCGTGAGTCGTAGTTGCAATTAGCAGCCAATCAGCGTGGAGAAGGTCCGCCCGTCACCACCGCCGTCCTGCCATTGCTGAATCAAAATGTTCCTGCTCCCTCTGAAGTAGCGCTGGTAGCGGCTGTCATTCAGAGGCTGTTGTGGGACAAGGGATAATATTATGAACCCAGACACCATGGAGTTTGACGTTCTGATATGTAGAATTTACACAACAAGTATAAAGCAGAACTAGTGGTTATTTCCATGGTGGATGGCAGAAACGGTAACGGTGTTTTTACGGAGATAAGCCAGGTGCAGTTGGTGAAATTCACCGAGCTGTGTGCGGCTACGGATGATGTTATGAACCCATACCTATAATAGTAATATCGTTACTGTAATCTGTTACTTTGTAACTCGTTACCCCCAACACTGGTGATTTATCTAAACTTGCTTCGAGAAACTGAGAAAGCCTGACCTACGTCATCTTATCCTGACAATTAGCCCGCTAACTCAGTAAGCCAGGTACGAGAAATAGGGCCCAGGTGTGGCTCATTCCCCGAATTCATCAACCTTTGATTGAATGTGGCATCGTCGTCACTTTGTGCATCTCATGTGTCATTGTGGTTATTAACATTACATGACAAGTAGCATTACGGAGTCACAAAACTATACAGATTCTGTGAAAAACATGTCTGTCTTCATTGAAAAAACTATTGGTATGGCCTCAGGTTTACTCTGCAGAATGTGGTTAATGTGGTTCGCAGATTGTTTGTGAATTGTACACCACTGAAGTACAATATCAACTATGAAGGGTCCTCCGTCTTGTGGCCCTGGTTCTTTCGAAAATAATGTATCATGCATGAATCAGCCAAAACACTGTAAGCTAGCTACTTACTGCCTACAGCTAGGAAGCTCATGACTCCTAATGGGCAAGTTTCAACTTTAGCAAAAGTTAAAAATGTATTTATACTTTGGTTGATCCTTGAATCCATTTTATAGCATTCATCCAGGTACAAGCAGAGTTAATTTCAAATGATACAATGAAGAATTCATCATATATACCGCTGGGAAGTAATGAAAAAGTGTGATATAGTAACAAATAATCTTACGCTGTATCCTCCCTACTGGATTTCCATCATATTTCTGTAGAAAGAAGTACCAGTGCATATTTATAATTCATTAACGGATAGAAGCAACGGCGATAAGCCACGCCCCCTTTGTCACGCGAGTAAACTGAAGCGGTAAAAAAAACGCGCCGCGTTTGGTGTGAACACAGCATAAGAGCTTTGGGACGGCCGTCAAGATAATGTAAGCGACGTGGGTGTATCAGCAGGAATAAATCAGTCCAACACGTTCTGGGTTTTCCTCATAACTTTAGTCAACAACTCCACAATCCAACCGCACCGCCAAATCCACGTCTTCTCTCTCCCGATCTCTTCTTCTCCCCCTCACTTCACCCTCTCACCTCCAGACGCCCGAACAGCGCAGACTAGTGGTCATAACTAATACATGTAATTAAGTTTACATCATACAATTTCACTCTTACAATAGCGATGCAGAACCACTTCCGCTTCTCAATTACAAATTGTCAATATTTGTGTTTTTGAGATATCGAATATACCCAGTAATATTTGTTCCGAGGATCACTGAGCTACTCAAACTCCTCCACCACGTTAAGGTGGCGATTCGTGATGGAGATGTCAAATAAATTATGTCCAATTGGCAGATTTTTTATTTATTTTTTATTTTAATTAGACTTCAAATAAATTACGTCTCATTTAAAAAAATACTTAAGTCAGCCAATTAAAACCCTAATGTGTGATATTTAATTAGATTTTTAGTTTGCTAAAACTCCCAAATGTCTGCCACATGCCTCCCTTGGTCTGGTAAAACCATTATCTAACTTTATAAAATTTACACAGATATTGCATCAGCTTATAGGCATTATTGAGTCATCTTATTGGCTTTGTGATTTCTATACACTTGTGCTAGTGCTATTTCCTGATACACTTAGTCTTTTCCTACCAAAATTGCAAAAGATCACACGAGAGATGATTTAAATTCTTCAGACTTTGTATTCTGATCATTGTAAAGTTTCTGACAAAAATTTGACAAATAGTAAGAAATCTCACAGAATACAGCGATGCATGAATACATAAATACACATTGTATAAATAAAACAAAATGACATTGCAATGTTTTATATGCCGTATAAATCATGATGATACAAATTTAGGCCTGTTTGGTTCATGGTTGGTTACGCAAATCATGATGAGCTGCAGTGTTGTTCCTTCAATTAATTTAAGACACATGTTCCCTTTACAATATGCTCTCTAATATCAATATGCAATGCTATGGAATGAAGTGAAACCTAACATTTTACGTGCATTTTAGGATGAAAGAAGAAGACCAAGAAGACTATAGCTTCACTAAAGTGTGAAATCTAGAGCTACAACTGCGTTCTGAGGAAGTTGAGCATGATTTAACTGATTTAACTTGTCTACTATTACTTGTTTACGTTTTGGTGTGAAAAAAAGATTAGTAACTGTCATTATGTTAAATGTTTACATCTCAGGGCTTAAAGGTATTTTGTGTTGCATATTAGTCTTGCTGTGTCATTGTGCTCGGTTAAGGATCCTGGACATTCCCACCCGGAAATGTGTTAAGATTGACAAACACCTAATCCACTGTTTTACATATGTGCAGTAAATGCAAAATAAAATAGTAAGTGATAGTAAGTTATTCTGAAGCTGTACAATGCTTCTGCGACAAGAATCAAAAAGTAATTGTTCATGCCAGTGATGGCAGTCATGCAATAAAGTTTCTTCAAACGGTATTCAGCAATGACGCTATTGCTGGCTTGACAGGAGCCATGACATCAGCACAAGGAAGGATGCAGTGACGAGACTGATCTTGTGGGTTACTCCACTGGAAACCTCTGTAATGGTTGAGAAAATGAAACAAGACATTGCTTTAAAAAATAAATAAAAAATCTGTAATATATGAAAGAAAAGTGGTAGCATTCAATATTGCTTACGTGTGCCATCCACAGAAATAGAGGTGGTGTCAATGTTGAAAGCTGTGATGTCTGGAGCTGCTGCAATCAAAACATTTCCAATCTGAGTGCCAGTAGGAGGAGTTGATGAAAATTCAAGGACCATTTGGTGGACGATTGATCCATTCCTGCAAGAATTACAAAATATTATATTGTTTCATTTGTATAAATTCATGATTAGTGCTCTAAAGATGTTATCATCATAACATGAATATATTACCTGAATGCTGCCCCACTAATTCTGAGGAACGAAGACAAATCTCTTTTGAAGACAGGTGTAAGCTGCAATACAAGCAGATCATTTGTGAATACATTTATTTGATTTGCTTGTGTTTCTCATTGTTTTTTAATTCACTACAACTGCCGGTAGAAACACTATTCCAATGTTATCAATGACGTATCTGTATCTGTGTTCTATTCACTGTAAATTAAATAGTTTTGAATCAGAAAACTCAACACCAGGAATGACACTTTTTTTCTGTCAATTTTGAAACAATCTGTCATCCATAACTTACTGTTGAATTCACCAAGTCGACTCGTGTTTTAAACGCTGCAGATTCTGTATTCAGCAAGTCACTTGTAAATGTCTCTTGAGTGCTGAAAGTTAAACTCCTTGTTACAACTGCCGCAGCAGTTGTAGTGGTAGCTGGGGCCGCAGTTGTTGTTGTTGTTGGGGTCGCAGTTGTTGGTGCTGCAGTTGTTGTTGTTGTTGGGGCTGCAGTTGTTGTTGTTGGGGTTGCAGTTGTTGTTGTTGGGGTTGCACTTGCAGTTGTTGTTGTTGGTGCTGCAGTTGTTGTTGTTGGGGCCGCAGTTGTTGTTATTGTTGGGGTTGCAGTTGTTGTTGTTGGGGCCGCAGTTGTTGTTGTTGGGGCCGCAGTTGTTGTTGTTGGGGCCGCAGTTGTTGTTTGGGCTACAATTGTTGTTGTTGGGGCCACAGTTGTTGTTGTTGGGGCCGCAGTTGTTGTTATTTCTTCAGTAAAAAGACAAAAAAAGATGGACTGAATGAATAATGGTAGCCAGAGGGCATTCTCTTGAATAAACAAACACATTACAACATGAGTATGTTTTTGCTAAGTCACAGTTTAAGTCAGGGGTGTCAAACTCATTTTAGTTAAAGGGCCACATGCTGCCCATTTTGATTTCAAGTTATCCCGCGGGCCGGACTGGACCGCCTGGCAGGCCGGATCCGGCCCGCGGGCCGTATGTTTGACACCCCTGGTTTAAGTAGTCTTGCAAATGTCAAAGTGGACTTCATGGTAATTATGAAGTTAAATATTTATTGTCAAACAAGCAATTAGTAAAAAAAAAAAAAATAGGAATCAGGAAAGGACACACACCAATTCACAGACTGTTAAATGAATAAAAAATAAAATGGGGTATATTTCTTTCCTTTAACAACCATTGGAATTAAATGCAGGCTACGTGTTTACTTACCAACTACTTTGACGGAAGCAGGATCAACACTGATAGCGAAGCTACTGGTCGGGTCATTCACAGCGGCTACTAAGGTTGATGCAACATCTGAAACCGCTGGGACTTCTTCACTCGAACCAGCTTCAGCTTCAGCAAACACAAGCTCGACCGCTGCAGCAGTCATCAACTCTCTTTTTGTGCCTGGAGCTTGGCTGCATCATGAAAGAAAATAAATGAATCAAATTATATTAACATTAATAATTTATGAACATGTGTAATATTTAATTTTTGTGTCATTATAAAATGTAAACATTGTGAATAAAGTAAGTATGACTCTTAACATATTAAATGTTACCTGAAATCAATGCTACCAGTTCCTTTGAAAGTATCGGGATTACTTTTTTGGTAGATGGCATTAAACTGTAGGAATAAAGAAAATAGAAAGAATTGACAAACAAAAAATATGGTAATCTCCAAATTAAATAAAAAACTGCAAAAGCAACAGACAGAGAGTGAGTACTAACCGTAGCATTGACATTATTTGCAAGCGCAAGGTATTCCGTGCTGGTTTTATCAGTGAGTGCTGGGACAAATGGTTCAACCAAACTTATTTGGACGTCCAAAACTGTTGGGGGAGCTGCAGTTGTTGTTGTGGGGGCTGCAGTTGTTGTTGTTGGGGCAGCCGTTGTTGTTGTTGGGGCAGCAGTTGTTGTTGTTGGGGCTGCAGTTGTTGTTGTTATGGCCACAGTTGTTGTTGTTGGGGCTGCAGTTGTTGTTGTTGGGGCCACAGTTGTTGTTGTTGGGGCCGCAGTTGTTGGGGCAGCAGTTGTTATTGTTGGGGCTGCAGTTGTTGTTGTGGGAGCCGCAGTTGTTGTTGTTGGGGCCGCAGTTGTTGTTGTTGGGGCCGCAGTTGTTGTTTGGGCTACAATTGTTGTTGTTGGGGCCACAGTTGTTGTTGTTGGGGCCGCAGTTGTTGTTGTTGGGGCTGCAGTTGTTGGGGCCGTAGTTGTTGTTGTGGGGGTCGCAGTTGTTGGGGCCACAGTTGTTGGGGCAACAGTTGTTGTTGTTTGGGCCGCAGTTGTTGTTGGGGCTACAGTTGTTGTTGTTGTTGGGGCTGCAGTTGTTGTTGTGGGGGCCGCAGTTGTTGTTGTTGTTAGGGCTACAGTTGTTGTTGTTGGGGCCGCAGTTGTTGTTTGGGCTACAATTGTTGTTGTTGGGGCCACAGTTGTTGTTGTTGGGGCCGCAGTTGTTGTTGTTGGGGCTGCAGTTGTTGGGGCCGTAGTTGTTGTTGTGGGGGTCGCAGTTGTTGGGGCCGCAGTTGTTGTTGTTGGGGCCACAGTTGTTGTTGTTTGGGCCGCAGTTGTTGTTGTTGGGGCCGCAGTTGTTGTTGGGGCTACAGTTGTTGTTGTTGTTGTTGGGGCTGCAGTTGTTGTTGTTGGGGCTGCAGTTGTTGTTGTGGGGGCCGCAGTTGTTGTTGTTGTTTGGGCTACAGTTGTTGTTGTTGGGGCCGCAGTTGTTGTTGGGGCTACAGTTGTTGTTGTTGGGGCCACAGTTGTTGTTGTTGGGGCTACAGTTGTTGGGGCTGCAGTTGTTGTTGTTATGGCCACAGTTGTTGGGGCCGCAGTTGTTGTTGTTGGGGCTGCAGTTGTTGTTGTGGGGGCCGCAGTTGTTGTTGTTGGGGCTGCAGTTGTTGTTGTTGGGGCCGCAGTTGTTGTTGTTGTTGGGGCCGCAGTTGTTGTTGTTGGGGCTGCAGTTGTTGTTGTGGGGGCCGCAGTTGTTGTTGTGGGGGCCGCAGTTGTTGTTGTTGAGGCCGCAGTTGTTGTTGGGGCCGCAGTTGTTGTTGTTGTTTGGGCTACAGTTGTTGGGGCCACAGTTGTTGTTGTTGGGGCTGCAGTTGTTGTTGTTGGGGCTGCAGTTGTTGGGGCCGCAGTTGTTGTTGTGGGGGCCGCAGTTGTTGGGGCTGCAGTTGTTGTTGTTATGGCCACAGTTGTTGGGGCCGCAGTTGTTGTTGTGGGGGCCGCAGTTGTTGTTGTTTGGGCCGCAGTTGTTGTTGGGGCCGCAGTTGTTGTTGTTGGGGCTGCAGTTGTTGTTGTTGGGGCCGCAGTTGTTGTTGTGGGGGCCGCAGTTGTTGTTGTTGGGGCTGCAGTTGTTGTTGTTGGGGCTGCAGTTGTTGTTGTTATGGCCACAGTTGTTGGGGCCGCAGTTGTTGTTGTTGGGGCTGCAGTTGTTGGGGCTGCAGTTGTTGTTGTGGGAGCCGCAGTTGTTGTTGTTGGGGCCGCAGTTGTTGGGGCAGCAGTTGTTGTTGTTGGGGCTGCAGTTGTTGTTGTGGGGGCCGCAGTTGTTGTTGTTTGGGCCGCAGTTGTTGTTGGGGCCGCAGTTGTTGTTGTTGGGGCCGCAGTTGTTGGGGCAGCAGTTGTTGTTGTTGGGGCTGCAGTTGTTGTTGTGGGGGCCGCAGTTGTTGTTGTTTGGGCCGCAGTTGTTGTTGGGGCCGCAGTTGTTGTTGTTGGGGCTGCAGTTGTTGTTGTTGGGGCCGCAGTTGTTGTTGTTGGGGCTGCAGTTGTTGTTGTGGGAGCCGCAGTTGTTGTTGTTGGGGCCGCAGTTGTTGGGGTAGCAGTTGTTGTTGTGGGGGCCGCAGTTGTTGTTGTGGGGGCCGCAGTTGTTGTTGTTGGGGCCAAAGTTGTTGTTGTTGGGGCTACAGTTGTTGTTGGTGCCACAGTTGTTGGGGCTGCAGTTGTTGTTGTTGGGGCTACAGTTGTTGTTGTTGGGGCAGCAGTTGTTGTTGGGGCCACAGTTGTTGGGGCTACAGTTGTTGTTGGGGCTGCAGTTGTTGTTGGGGCTGCAGTTGTTGTTGTTGGGGCCGCAGTTGTTGTTGTGGGGGCCGCAGTTGTTGTTGTTGGGGCTACGGTTGTTGTTGTTGGGGCCACAGTTGTTGTTGGGGCTCCAGTTATTGTTGTTGGGGCAGCAGTTGTTGTTGTTGGGGCTACAGTTGTTGGGGCTGCAGTTGTTGTGGGGGCCGCAGTTGTTGTTGTTTGGGCCACAGTTGTTGTTGGGGCTCCAGTTATTGTTGTTGGGGCAGCAGTTGTTGTTGTTTGGGCCACAGTTGTTGTTGGGGCTCCAGTTATTGTTGTTGGGGCAGCAGTTGTTGTTGTTGGGGCCGCAGTTGTTGTTGTGGGGGCCACAGTTGTTGTTGTGGGGGCCACAGTTGTTGTTGTTGGGGCTGCAGTTGTTGTTGTGGGGGCCGCAGTTGTTGTTGTTGGGGCTCCAGTTATTGTTGTTGGGGCAGCAGTTGTTGTTGTTGGGGCCGCAGTTGTTGTTGTTGTTTGGGCTACAGTTGTTGTTGTGGCCACAGTTGTTGTTGGGGCTACAGTTGTTGTTATTGGGGCCACAGTTGTTGTAGTTGGGGCCACAGTTGTTGTTGTTGGGGCTCCAGTTATTGTTGTTGGGGCAGCAGTTGTTGTTGTTGGGGCTGCAGTTGTTGTTGTGGGGGCCGCAGTTGTTGTTGTGGGGGCCGCAGTTGTTGGGGCCGCAGTTGTTGTTGTTGTTTGGGCTACAGTTGTTGTTGTGGCCACAGTTGTTGTTGGGGCTACAGTTGTTGTTATTGGGGCCACAGTTGTTGTAGTTGGGGCCACAGTTGTTGATGTTGGGGCAGCAGTTGTTGTTGCGGGGGTTGCAGTTGTTGTTATTGGGGCTACAGTTGTTGGGGCTGCAGTTGTTGTTGTTATGGCCACAGTTGTTGTTGTTGGGGCCGCAGTTGTTGGTGCTGCAGTTGTTGTTGTTGGGTCTGCAGTTGTTGTTGTGGGAGCCGCAGTTGTTGTTGTTGGGGCAGCAGTTGTTGTTGTTGGGGCTGCAGTTGTTGTTGTGGGGGCCGCAGTTGTTGTTGTTGGGGCTCCAGTTATTGTTGTTGGGGCAGCAGTTGTTGTTGTTGGGGCCGCAGTTGTTGTTGTTGTTTGGGCTACAGTTGTTGTTGTGGCCACAGTTGTTGTTGGGGCTACAGTTGTTGTTATTGGGGCCACAGTTGTTGTAGTTGGGGCCACAGTTGTTGTTGTTGGGGCTCCAGTTATTGTTGTTGGGGCAGCAGTTGTTGTTGTTGGGGCTGCAGTTGTTGTTGTGGGGGCCGCAGTTGTTGTTGTGGGGGCCGCAGTTGTTGGGGCCGCAGTTGTTGTTGTTGTTTGGGCTACAGTTGTTGTTGTGGCCACAGTTGTTGTTGGGGCTACAGTTGTTGTTATTGGGGCCACAGTTGTTGTAGTTGGGGCCACAGTTGTTGTTGTTGGGGCTCCAGTTATTGTTGTTGGGGCAGCAGTTGTTGTTGTTGGGGCTACAGTTGTTGGGGCCGCAGTTGTTGTTGTGGGGGCCACAGTTGTTGGGGCCACAGTTGTTGTTGTTGTTGTTGGGGCTACAGTTGTTGTTGTTGGGGCAGCAGTTGTTGTTGTTGGGGCTACAGTTGTTGGGGCTGCAGTTGTTGTTGTTATGGCCACAGTTGTTGTTGTTGGGGCCGCAGTTGTTGTTGTGGGGGCTACAGTTGTTGTTGTTGGGGCTGCAGTTGTTGTTGTGGTGGCCGCAGTTGTTGTTGTTGGGGCTGCAGTTGTTGTTGTTGGGGCCGCAGTTGTTGTTGTGGGCGCTACAGTTGTTGTTGGGGCTGCAGTTGTTGTTGTTGTTGGGGCTACAGTTGTTGTTTGTGCTGTTGCATGTGCCACTGATATGAATTTTTACAAGAACATTGGATGAGATATTGGCAAGCACTTCACCGTAACTTTATTTTTTGTTGCACTAGAATGTATATTATGTATGTTATGAAGAACCTTCAAACGCATTGGATTTAACTTTAAACAACTTACCGATCAGAATCAGGAAAATCGATACTATCTTTCCGACAGCCATCTTGTTTCTTTCTGAATCTATAAAATTAAACAGACACCATTCTGTCAAAACCTTTTACATTAAATACGTTTTTAAAAGATCAAACAATATCTGCAGCAATAGACTTTTTTCTGTATTTATCTTTGTGTGCTTTACCTTTGTGTTTAAATTTGATCAAATGATAATTAACTTGATAATTAGCAGTCACTGGGAACCGTGGCTATCAATTATTTTATTTATTTTCCCTTCACAAGACCTAATTTCAGCCTCAATATAATTCAGTCTTCTTTTGTGTTTTCAGAATTTTCAGAAACTTAATACTTCAAGTTCATGCAAAGATATAAACCATTAAAAATGAAAAAAATAAACTTTTTCCCTGTCAGAAAATATCCTCCTGATCCTTCACATCTCACCAACATATTTCTTCTCATATTCCATCTTCAATTTCTTATGCCTGTTTTTAATGAAGATCTTAACCACGTTAGAGCTAATGGAATATACATGTGTACTTGCAGTACCTCAAAAAGCAGAGTACTTTCATAAGCATCAACCAGCAGGATATGTCGTCGAGCAAAGCACTGAACCTCTATTAGAGCAGGTGTTTTATTATCTGACCCCGACCTCAAATTCCATGACTAAGAAGGATGAAAAGAGATCGCTGCAAGAACCAGTACTGTATCACATTTTTGATCAAGAGTTTTACTCTGTCCCTGCTGTACTAATAATTATAGTTTTCAGTGCAGGATGCTAGTGTGTTTGTATCCAAAACAGTGAATTTTTAACACCTCTTCCAAAGAAAGGTAACACCGACCATTATAATGGACACAGATGAAACATCTTTAATAACACTTTTAATTGGGGACAAAACTAGGATATCAGTCAGAGAGTTGTAGCAGGATATCACAAAGTATTACCCACAATTTTTTTACTTTAAAATATCACAAATATGTGAAAATGAGGCTAAAGACTAGCAGAGTTTTGGTGAGGGAAGCTGAGCTTGAGCAGCCGAATATGGATACAATACGACCGGCACCCCCTGGCTTTAAAGCTAACATCTGGAAGAATTGTACTTCTTCTTCTGCCCAAAGAGCGAAGCGAATCATGAACTAGATTGCACCTTTTTTTTTTACACGGATTTGCCCCTCTACTCAGTCAATGAGAACAAGGCATTCGCCCTATGTTTCACACTTTGGATCCGAGATACTCTGTTCATCTCGTAACTGGTCATCTGTTGGTACAGAATGTTGTGTCCCCGAAAGCGTACTCTTTATCAATGTATAGTTTTACCACATGTTCCACAAAGCGTTATTTTTGCACGAGAGCTGCATACTCATTGCCTAAACAAGGGGATTTGTTTAAAGATGTGTCTGTGAATAAGGGCAGCATGTTATGTCAAATTACTCAAAACAAACTGACTTATGTGTTGTACACAATCATTTCCAATATTTTATTGGCTCACATTTTTTCAGTACTTCTCGGTACGATATAAAACATATTCTTAGCGATATAACTATTTAAGTTAACGCAAACTGGATCTGGATAGCTGCGTAACCAACGTAAAATGTATTTATTTAAGTTCATTGAAGCATTGCTTAAATTGACCTTTGCCCAATATAGGTCAATCAGTTAACTACTGTAGGTAGTGCTACAGTGTTTTCTCCAGGTGTGAAGGTGCTGTAAAAATGTCACAAAAAAAGATGAAATTGCCTTCTGAACGCACAATCAACTCTTGCAACAATCCCCCTTTCAGTTTGTATGGACCCACTTTATGTCCTGACAGTATTATCAATAGATTTAGGAATGTACTTACCCAAAATGATAAGATATCAGATGAAACGTTATAAATTCCTCCTCTCTTTCTGCTCTCAATGTTTTAAACTATTTCAGTGTCTCAGTCCAGGTCACATCTGTCCTGTTGCAAACATTTCCCCTTGTGTGACACTCCACACCTATGGAGGCCTTTATATTGTAATGGAATGAAGGTTAATGACGTAACTCATAGTTATCTCTTTTTTTTTCGCATTTAATCTGTCAATCTGTCTTTTGTCCTGTGAGTTTCTGTTGCGTTCCACCTATGGGAATGTTGAAAGACGTTCGACCAGCATGACAGTAAAACAAATATATAAATAAAGATACTATTGACGCAGCAATGGAGAAGAAATAAATACAACACATCACAAGAAAAGCATCTCATCTTTATTTCCTCATATTCTTCGAAGCAAGTGTCAATGTTGTATATGTTCTAGTCTTTAATCACTATTATTAATGAATTATAAATATGTACTAGTACTTCTTTCTACATTGAATACCAATAGAAAAAACAACTGTAGCATATTGTTTTAATAAAAACAAGTAAACTGCAGTTGATAATTTAGATTTTCTTCTTTTTTAGACCTTTTTAAGACTACACACAATGTACTTAATGCCATCATTTCATGATCATACTGCCCAAAATACTGAAATATGATGGAAATCCAGTAGGGAGGATACAGCGTAAGATTATTTGTTACAATATCACACTTTTTCAGTACTTCCCAGCAGTATATATGATGAATTCTTTATTATATCATTTGAAATAAACTCTGCTTGTACCTGGATGAATGCTATAAAATGAATTCAAGGATCTACCAAAGTATAAATAAATGTTTAACTTTTGCTAAAGTTGAAACTTGCCCATTAGGAGTCATGAGCTTCCTGCTGTAGGCAGTAAGTAGCTAGCTTGCAGTGTTTTGGCTGATTCATACATGATACATCATTTTCGAAAGAAACTCGCGGTGAACACATGACAGGATACAAATGAACAGTTGTCAGTTTCTTGGCTCAGTATAATGGCACTCCCTCCCTTCTTTTGTCCTGCAGTATTTGCATTCCTCCTGTGTGATTGTCGAAACAAGTTCAACGTGTGAAACTAAGCCGTGTTTCAAAAATCGATTTTAGTTATTTGTTACGAACCCAATATCAAGACATTTCCGAAACATGGCTCCATAGTCAATCATGAATGATGAATTTCAAATTGACAATTTTGTTTGAGAGCTGAAAAGGCTCTGAGGGGAGCAAACAACATGTAAAGGCTTCCCTTTGCTCTGACTATAAACTGTGAAAAAGTCTTCCCGATGTCGCCCACAGCTTTTTTAAGAGCCACTGTGAAGCTCAAAGTGTGAGGCTACGACTATTGGCTAGGTCAAGAATGGGCAAAGAGGTGGACTGTCAGTGGAACTCATTTAGTTGTGACAAGCTCCTGAAGAAAGACACATGCAGCGGTAGAAGTTTTACTCCGAAAAGTTATAATTATTAAAGTAGGCTATTATTGTTTTCCAAGTGGACCCATTTCCCTCTGAGTTGTGTGCAGCCAGCGAGGTATGTTCGTTATGTTAATGTTCGTCGTGCATATTTACGTGCAAACAGATTATTGTGTAACATTAACGCCAACTTGTTTTGTATGTTGAAATGTCTTTAAACAGTTCGAAGGTGGATTGATGACGGTGGTGTTGACAGAGGCACGTTGAAGAATAAATACTCCATCAGTACCATAAAAACCACAAGGCGTCGTGTATTTCCTGGAGGGAGTGACAGTCGAACTCGGACCTGTGTGACCGTTTCCTGACCTGCTCTGCAAGACAGCTCATCAAGACGGAATCACAGACAAGCCACTGTTCAGTGTTCAGGACTCACACACGTTCATCCTGTTTTTCATGAAGACGTCCGTAAGTCAGACACTTAAGTTTGTGTCCTGAAAGGTGACACAAGGATTGAAAAAATATAAAGGACTACAAAGGGCTGTGTGTAGCCAAATAACACAACAGTGTTTTACAAGATATTAATTGACATTAATGTAAGTGATTTATGGATATTGATCATTCATTGAAAAGAGGTAATTGATATATATTTAAGGAAAGATCATTTTTTGTTTGTGTGTATTTAAGGAAGCTGTTATTTGGAGTTGATTCTGCAACATTTCAAAGTCTTTATAATGCCTACTTTTATTCTGAAGGGTTAATTTAAAAGACAGTAACCTAACTTGGCATATCCTATTCTCTTGAGTATGTCAATGTAAGATGTCACAAACAAGTAAAGAGAGTCAGTATGAAGGAGCACTCGTAGAACAAGTAGTAGAAACAGAGCAGACAGATGAGTCTAGCGTTGTAGAAGAAGCCGTACAGTCTGAAGAGCCTCGACGAAGTGAAAGAGTCCGTACATTAACGGAAAAAGGAAAAGAATTTCAGAAAGAAAAAACAAAAGAACTACTACTTCGCTTTGACAGCATTTATGAACGCTGGAAAGCTTTAACTAAGGTAGCTAAGAAGTTACAAAACAGGATCCCAGTAACATCCTACAAGAACACATCAGCAGTATTCAAAGAGAGATATCGGAACTGAATAATGTTTAGGAAGAATATCAAAATATTGACAGCCCAGCTCACGAGATGCGCCGCAAGCTGGATAAATGTACATCAGTCACAAAGATTGTCGTACACAATGCGCAGTCTCAAATTCAAGGAACAAAGGAGGAACTGATTTGGCCAGATGCAAGCTCTGTATTCGCATCGTCTCTTTCCAGTGTTTCATCTCCGGACTCTAAGTAGGATAGAAAAGGAGAGACAAGAAGCTTTGCTCTTAAAGAAACAGCAAGAAGAGAATGCTGCAAGAAAAAAGTCTGTAGAAGACTTGAAAAGAGAGCTTGGACGTTTAGAGGAGATAAAAAGACTGAATGCAGCCAGAGCAAGGCTTCAAGTCTATGATGAACATGAGTTGTATCCAGACCAAAGGCTTATTCCACATAAGTCTGAGCTGCCTTTGCTCGAGCAAGCAATTGATCAGGAGAACCCTGTGTATCAGCACCCACAACCACTAAGAGATGTGGCTCCAAGAAGTGTGCTTCACAACTACACAGGAGAGCTTGTGAAAGTCCTGACTAAAGCTATATCAGCAAATAGGCTTCCAATTCCAGAGCCTACAATCTTTAGTGGGGATCCACTCAAGTTCAACCATTGGAAGTCTTCCTTTCAGACACTGATTGAGAGAAAGAATATTCCAACTGCAGAGAAAATCTTCTTCCTTCAGAAATATGTGGGAGGAGCAGCTAAAGAAGCAGTAGAAGGTTATTTTCTGATCGATTCAGAAGATTCTTATCATGCAGTATGGGATCTCCTTAAGGAACGTTATGGTGAGCCTTTTGTGATTGCCAAAGCCTTCCGAGACAAATTACATGCTTGGCCAAAATTAGCTCCTAAGGAGAGTTAAGAAAAAATGTGTGGACTTTCTACATAGTTGTGAATTTGCTATTGCTCACAATGAGAGTCTAAAGGTTCTTAATGATGATATTGAGAATCAAAACCTAGCTGCCAAACTACCCGACTGGTTAAGTACAAGATGGAACCGAAGGGCCACACAATACCAACTGGAACACAGAAGGTTCCCAAAAACTGCGATTAACCACATTCTGCAGACAGGAATGATATGGAGTGAACCTGAGCATTTTGTATCCCCTGGGCAGTTGGCTGCTTTGCCCCGTTGAAAACCCTCCTTGAAAAAACAGCTTATAAAGTAGTAGTTATAAAGGCCTGCTTCAGATGCTTTATTTATAAAGACAAAAGTTTGAAACAAAGTAACCAAGCTGTCACTATAAGACAAAGTAAAGGAATATGTTTTTTAATTTAAGCCCAGAACCATAAAATGTTTGGCCTCTTTTCGTGAAAAAGGACTTAAAGATGAAGAGCCTGTAGAGGCGTTTTTTTAAACTATTTGTTTTGAGTTATGGCAATTAAAGGAATTTGAATACAAATATATTGATTTTCATTTCATATTTCATTCCAGATCCTTGATTAAATCAATCATTAAATGAAGAAACATTAATTTCTTCATCTTACAAATACAAAACTCAATTCATAGGCAATAAAACATCCGCTTGTTCAATACACTATGAGCAGGGCTATAGCCAGGATTGTCGAAGTCCAAGATCTCCAAATACCTCCCATCCACCTTCAAAAAATCAAGACCACAACAAAAGAAATGTCTTAAAACACATTATTTGGATTGTTCATATTTTATGGACTAAAATAATGAATTGTATTTCATATAAATAGCATTTCCCAAAACAAAGCTCTAGATTGTTTTTTTTAAATGTCAAATAAATTGTCTAATTAAAAAAAACACTTAAATCAGCCAATGAAAACCCCACGCCTCCCTTGGTCTGGTAAAACCATTATCCAACGTTATCAAACTTAGACAGATATTGTATCAGCTTAGGCATTATTGAGTCATCTTATTGGCTTTGTGACTTCTACTTGTGCTACTGCTATATTATGCCTTTAGTGTGATGGTACAAAGACTCATTTTGATTAATCTTTTTGAACATTGGTTCCTCGTTGAAAAAAGGTTTTACGGCTGTTTTGAGGGTGGAAGGAACAGGTGCAGTTAGTATAGGTCTGTGGTAACTGTTTGTTGGACAGGTGTAGTCACTGTTCACTGTAGTCACTGACAAGCTTTGGTTTAAATCACAAATCACAGTCCACCTGCCCGTTGCCGGGTTTTTAACTCCATGTCTGCTAGTACATTTTCAGAGCGTTTTAATACTACTTCTTTAACTGCTTTTAATCCACATTCTGATACAGAGGAGCTGGGCCCTGTTTCTCGTACCTGGCTTACTGAGTTAGCGGGCTAATTGTCAGGATAAGATGACGTAGGTCTGGCTTTCTCGGTTTCTCGAAGCAAGCTTAGATTAATCACCATAGCAACACATCGAAAAATGTAAACCTGCTCCCGGGCAGGCTTACTGAACTTCACTGGTAAAGCTGGGCACTCCCACGGACAAAAAAGGCAGCTTCTTCCTCATTGATGAAGGAGCGATATTAGTTATATTAGTTTTATAGGGAGAGAGTTCTTTCAGATCGCCAGGATCCATCCTTTACATTATCATGACTTCCTGTACGCGGCGAGATAGATTTTGCCGGCAAGGAATCATTTATTTACGAGAGCTTCTCGAGCCGCGGACATTGATCACTACAGGTGTAGCTGATCGCCCGTCTCAGACACAGACTATCAGCCGCTGCATGCCGCTGTTCTTAAGTTTATTTAGTTCTTAAGAAACTTATGGATGTGTTGAAAGCACTCATAATTATATGACAGTGTTATTAGTACACCATACATATCATTATTGTAACATGATTAAGGTGATCGTGATGAGAATACAGAGAATCACACACAATTTATTTTCACTGCTTCAATTGATTGAATTTCTGATTATGAATAATACATACATACTGATCCGCCCATACACATATTCAAACTCCTAGTTATATGGTAATCTACACATGTATATACATATAGTACACGATTCATACGTGCATACAGTACATATATACTCATAACTATATATTAATTTGTATATATAATCTGATTGATTTGGGTGATGAAGCACTTAAAATTTGCCGATACATTTTCCCAACACTGACGCATTTAACTTGTCTGATATATTTGTGACGCTTATGTCTCGCAGCGGGGCAGGTGTTAAAGTTGCGTTCACGGCAACAACGTTGCAAAAACATTGGAATATTCGCAACGCGTTTGCTGTGAATGACTATGGTATTGACTTCCTCATATGCCTTCATGATCATCTCCTGCTTCTCAGTAGAGAAATAAAAAGAGGTTCCTCTGAGTTTATTTGCCATTGTACTGTTAGAACATCGTGGTGTCAGTGCTCCATTATTATCCCTTCTGAAGAGGAGCGGGCGCGCGCATTTATCCAGATGACTGACGTCTGGCTAGAATTAACGAGACCGTTTCAGCGCGGATCAGCCGTGAAGAAACCCAGATAGCCTGATGTCAATCATCTCGCTAATTTAAGATGGAGATTGGGGGGAAACAACAACAAAAAGGAGAAAAGGAAGAAAAAAAACAACAACAACCAACAAAACACAAACAACAACAACACACATACCCATAAAATAAACCGTGGGAACAATAACAATTCCCTAATCCTCTAAGGCTTCCTGTTTTTCTACTACTACCTGTCTATTGGTCGCATTTCCCAATGTGCAGTATCCCCCTTAGCAGTGCAGGCATAGATTGAAAACAAATTATTGTTTAATAACAACAATGTAAAGTACTGTCAACGCAAAACGGTTGTAACAACAAAACTCTTACCACCATAACCAGGTTTGATTGAAAATAACGCCAACTTTCGGACCGAGGGTTGCGCCTCGTTTTAGTGGGTCGCAGTCAGGCCTGGACTGGGACAAAAATTCGGCCCTGGACTTTTTGGTCCAGACTGACCCACCACAATCTGTGCGCAGATACTATGCCAACTCGGTCCGTTGATGTACTGTACATATAATCACACAAGCCCTTAATAACACTACTATACTGAAATGGGTCATTGTCTCCTTGTCTCTTATTTGATGTAATTTAATCTGAAAATATCCATAAATAAGTGTTAAAAAAAAACCATAAACACTGATTTGTAATTATAAAAATTGTGAAAAAGCAGATCTGCATGCTCAAACCACAGCACCATAAAATAGTGGTTAATTAATCAGGATAGTATATCATTTTCCAACATTTTAGAACTAGATTTACACCACACGCTATCTATTATGTCAAGTAAAGTTCATAGACAACGTTTCTGAACATTTAGTGAATGAGTGTTAATCCACAACATCAACAGGTTAGCTAGCACACTCACCTGCTATCACCACCACCAATCTCCTCCTCCCCCTCCTGTATGTTGTACCTTGTTTTATTACATTATTTACTCTTATTGTGAAGAGCATTGAAACAAGAAGTGCTTTTACTTTGAAGGCAGAAAGTACAATGATACGTGCTTGTTGACGCTAACTAATGTTGATGTTACGTGTGGAAAATATATACATGTCGGGTGCAAGAACGCGTTCTCAATGCTTTAACAGTTGTAATACTGAAGTTCACCAGTAAAGTGAGTCCGTTCATACCAGACTTGTCTTGGTGCTCATTAGAAGCTCCACTTCATGACACTGTGCCACCATGGCAGCGGGAGCCTCACCTTCACTGTCCGACGACACCTGAGAGGGACCCGCCGCGCCCGACGCAGCCCAAGCCCCGGAGCCGGAGGCTCCGCCACCGCCGCCGGCCCCCGCAGCAGCAAACATGTTTATTATATTTCTGCTCTTAGCAGCATCAGTTGCGAGAGTTTTTTTTTTCTTTTCCCTCAGTTTTTCTGCACCGCCTTTTCGTTTTTTCTCCATTTTTGCTTTCTCTTCTCTCTCACAGATTGCTAATGATGTGTCATTAGCTCATCATTAAAGATGATTGGACGAGGGGGGTCTGGAAAATGCGTGGGCGGGACTACTGGGTCTATCATAGGGCCACTGGGCCTCTAATGCGTCTTTACATACAAAAAAAAAAAGGTCAGCCACTGCCCGCCCATTACTAACCGGCCCACTGGGAAAACTCCCGGTACTCCCTATGGCCAATCCACCACTGGTCGCAGTCATTATCCAGTCGAGTTCCAACAAAGGCGGTGGCTTCTTTTGCTGATGAGAAACGTCTCTTATTACCATCTTTGCCAGTGATTTGAAGTCTTGCCGGGTATAGTAGAGCTGGTCGCAAGCCCAAGTTGTAAAGTACCGCCATGATGTTGCAGTATGCTGCCCGCTGCTCCAGGACGTCGGGGCAGTAGTCCTCATTGATGCGTACCGGAGTGTCCCTGTATTTGAGTTTGTTCCTTTGCTTTCGGACTTCTCGGATCACCAGGTCCTTGGTCTGATGTCGATGAAAGCACACAATCACCGGTCTGGGTCTGTCTCCTTGCCACGGTTTAGCTGCAAATGTGCGGTGAGCCCGGTCCAACTCTGGGGCGGTCTCCAGCACATCGACTCCAAGTATTTCCACCAGGGCGTCAGAAAAGAAGCGTGTGGGTCTCGGTCCTTCAATGGATTCCGGCATCCCAATAATCCTCAGATTGTTTCGTCGGCTACGCCCCTCCAGATCCGTGTTTTTAGCTTTGAGCTTGGTACATAGCTCGCTCAGCGTGGCGCATGAGGACTTGAGGGCCTGAAAGCGGTCTTTGTTTAAGTTGGCGTTAGTCTCCAAACTTGCGATTCGCTCACCATTCTCACTCACTGTGGCTTGAATCACATCTAGTTTCGATTCAAGAGAAGAGAACGAAGCTTTGAGTTCGGCAGAGAGGGCAGATGATATCGACTTGCGATGTTCCTCCAGCAAGCTAGTCAGGTCCGACATGCTAACCTGACTCACCTGGGGCGTCGGGTCGTCTTTCTTAGAGTCTTCCCTCCTGCTCGGCTTACCTTTGCTGGTCATGGTCAGGTTAAAAGACAGTACTTGCCTTTGTGCCAGCTATGAATTGACTTTTCTGGGGGGGAAAAAAGGTTGTAATAGAAAAAGTTACGGGAGAGTACAACGCGTGCGACTACTCCATATCCCGCTCCACCGGAAGTCCCCAACGACCTCCTTTTAACAGCAGACAGGGGGGAGAACACAGTTTTAATTCTTTTAGACCTAGGTGCAGTAGATCACGCCATTTTAATCGATCGCCTCAAAACCTGGGTTGGCATAAAGGACACTGCACTTAGCTGGTTTTACTCATACCTTTTAGAAAGAACCTTTCCGGTCACCATAGGTAATCACTCGTCTTCCACGACACACATTACCTGTGGTGTACCACAAGGTTCAATTTGAGGTCAAATTTTATTTTCGATATACATGCTTCCACTCGGCCAAATCCTCCAATGACACAATGTATCTTTTCACTGCTATGCAGACGACACACAGATATATCTTGCGCTGAGACCTGGTGACCCAAAGAGCCTAGCTGCTGTCCTGGACTATCTCTCTGACATCAACAGTGCACAACACTTTTTACAACTCAATAACTCAAAATCAGAAGTCATACTATTCAACTCCCAAACAATAACACTAGCCTCATTCAGAGTGAACTTGGTCCCCTGTCTGCCTATATATAACCTGTCGCAAGAAACCTGGGAGTGTTCGACACTCAATTAAACTTCGAAAAACAGATTAAAATAAACGTCCAGTCCTGCTTCTTTCAATTAAGAACCATCTTCAGAATCAAACCCATACTGTCACACTCTGATCTGAAAAAAGTCATGCATGCACTAATTTTCTCTTTTTACTGCAACTCACTCCTCTGCGGCATTAACCAATCGATCTCCCACCTCCAACTAGTCCAGAATACAACAGCTAGGCTTCTTACTGGTTTTAAAAGACAACATCACATTACTCTAGGGCCCTGTTTCTTGTACCTGGCTAAACAAAGTCAAGCAAATGTCCTAATCTCCATCTTAAATTAGCGAGATGATTGACATCAGGCTATCTGGGTTTCTTCACGGCTGATCCGCGCTGAAACGTCTCGTTAATTCTAGCCAGACGTCAGTCATCTGGATAAATGTGCGCGCCCGCTCCTCTTCAGAAGGGATAATAATGGAGCACTGACACCACGATGTTCTAACAGTACAATGGCAAATAAACTCAGAGGAACCTCTTTTTATTGCTCTAATGAGAAGCAGGAGATGATCATGAAGGCATATGAGGAAGTCAACATTGTTGCCGTGAACGCAACTTTAACAGCTTTTTTGTCCGTGGGAGTGGCCAGCTTTACCAGTGAATTTCAGCAAGCCTGCCCGGGAGTAGGTTTACATTTTTGGCTGTGTTGCTATGGTGATTAATCTAAGCTTGCTTCGAGAAACTGAGAAAGCCAGACCTGCGTCATCTTATCCTGACAATTAGCCCGCTAACTCAGTAAGCCAGGTAAGAGAAACAGGGCCCAGTTCTGGCTTCTCTACACTGGCTCCCGGTTGGTAGTTCATTTGTTCCCCTGGTTTTGTTTGTATATTTTATTTATTTGTTTGTTTTGGTTATTGTAGTATTCATTGCCTATGGTCTTTTTTGTTTACCGATATTTAAGTTATGTCTTCTTTGCTTCTCTGTAGAGCACTTTGCGAACTTTGTTTTTCAAGGTGCTATATAAATAAAGTTATTATTATTATTATTTATAATAAAAATTCACAACTTGATTCTTTTGTTCATTTTGTGAAAGTCATCTGCACCGTTATTTCTTCTTTATTGACCACTGCCACATTTGTTGTTCCTATGAAGTTTGTTTAGGCTTGCTTCTAAGAAAACAGAAGTGGCTTCTTTGTCAATTTCAAAAAGAGAACTTTGGAAATAATGAATGACTTTGAAGTTTCTAAGAAGATGTATGATTCTTAATGTGGGAGCCATAAGTCTTTCACAACCTACCTGTCTATTGAGAGGCTTCTTATTTGTGAGAGCCATTTCTGAAAATGAACAATGGGTGATGCTGCTGTTCATGTTTAGCTGATTGAATAACAACGTGTCTCTCAGGCTGTCTGGTGGTGTTTGAATAGATAGAAGAATCTCATAGACAAAGTACACTCACAGTTTTATTTCTTAACAAACCTGATTCACTGAAAAAACAAAAGCTGAGGCTCATTGTAAAACATTACCGTAAACATTCCCTGACACACTTTGTCTTTTCCCAACAAAATTGCAAAAGATCACACGAGAGATGATTTAAATTCTTCAAAGACTTTGTATTCTGATCATTGTAAAGTTTCTGACAAAAATTGTACAAAAACTAAGAAATCTCACAGAATACAGCTATGCATGAATACATAAATACACATTGTATAAATAAAACAAAATGGCACTGTAATGTTTTGACATATATGCCGTATAAATCATGATGATACAAATTTAGGCCTGTTTGGTTCATGGTTGGTTACGCAAATCATGATGAGCTGCAGTGTTGTTCCTTCAATTAATTTAAGACACATGTTCCCTTTACAATATGCTCTCTAATATCAATATGCAATGCTATGGAATGAAGTGAAACCTAACATTTTACGTGCATTTTAGGATGAAAGAAGAAGACCAAGAAGACTATAGCTTCACTAAAGTGTAAAATCTAGAGCTAGAACTGCGTTCTGAGGAAGTTGAGCATGATTTAACTGATTTAACTTGTCTACTATTACTTGTTTACGTTTTGGTGTGAAAAAAAGATTAGTAACTGTCATTATGTTAAATGTTTACATCTCAGGGCTTAAAGGTATTTTGTGTTGTATATTAGTCTTGCTGTGTCATTGTGCTCGGTTAAGGATCCTGGACATTCCCACCCGGAAATGTGTTAAGATTGACAAACACCTAATCCACTGTTTTACATATGTGCAGTAAATGCAGTAAATGCAGTAAATGCAAAATAAAATAGTAAATGATAGTAAGTTATTCTGAAGCTGTACAATGCTTCTGCGACAAGAATCAAAAAGTAATTGTTCATGCCAGTCATGGCAGTCTTGCAATAAAGCCTCTTCAAACGGTATTCAGCAATGACGCTATTGCTGGCTTGACAGGAGCCATGACATCAGCACAAGGAAGGATGCAGTGACGAGACTGATCTTGTGGGTTACTCCACTGGAAACCTCTGTAAAGGTTGAGAAAATGAAACAAGACCTTGCTTTAAAAAATAAATAAAAAATCGGTAGTATATGAAAGAAAAGTGGTAGTTTTCAATATTGCTTACGTGTGCCATCCACAGAAATAGAGGTGGTGTCAATGTTGAAAGCTGTGATGTCTGGAGCTGCTGCAATCAAAACATTTCCAATCTGAGTGCCATTAGGAGGAGTTGATGAAAATTCAAGGACCAATTGGTGGACGATTGATCCATTCCTGCAAAAGGAATTACACATTATTATATTGTTTCATTTGTATAAATTAATGATTAGTGCTCTAAAGTATTATAAGTAAAAGTATTGTAAGTATAAAATATATTACCTGAATGTCACCCTCCTAATTATGCTGAACGAAGACAAATCTCTTTGGAAGACAGGTGTAAGCTGCAATACAAGCAGATCATTTGTGAATACATTTATTTGATTTGCTTGTGTTTCTCATTGTTTTTTAATTCACTACAACTGCCGGTAGTAACACTATTCCAATGTTATCAATGACATATCTGTATCTGTGTTCTATTCACTGTAAATTAAACAGTTTTGAATCAGAAAACTCAACACCAGGATTAAAATGACAGTTTTTTCTGTCAATTTTGAAACGAGAAACGATCTATCATCCATAACTTACTGTTGAATTCACCAAGTCGACTCGTGTTTTAAACGCTGCAGATTCTGTATTCAGCAAGTCACTTGTAAATGTCTCGGGGGTGCTGAAAGTCAAACTCCTTGTTACAACTGCCGCAGCAGTTGTAGTGGTAGCTGTAGTCGGCGCAGCAGTTGTTGTGGGGGCCGCAGTTGTTGTTGTTGTGGCCGCAGTTGTTGTTGTTGGGGCCGCAGTTATTGTTGTGGCCGCAGTTGTTGTTGTGGGGTCGACAGTTGTTGTTGTTGGAGCTACAGTTGTTGTTGTTGGAGCTACAGTTGTTGTTGTGGGGGCGACAGTTGTTGTTGTTGGAGCTACAGTTGTTGTTGTTGGAGATACAGTTGTTGTTGTGGGGGCGACAGTTGTTGTTGTTGGAGCTACAGTTGTTGTTGTGGGGGCGACAGTTGTTGTTGTTGGAGCTACAGTTGTTGTTGTTGGAGCTACAGTTGTTGTTGTTGGAGCTACAGTTGTTGTTGTTGGAGCTACAGTTGTTGTTGTTGTGGCCACAGTTGTTGTTGTTGGAGCTACAGTTGTTGTTGTTGGAGATACAGTTGTTGTTGTGGGGGCGACAGTTGTTGTTGTTGGAGCTACAGTTGTTGTTGTTGGAGATACAGTTGTTGTTGTGGGGGCGACAGTTGTTGTTGTTGGAGCTACAGTTGTTGTTGTTGGAGCTACAGTTGTTGTTGTTGGAGCTACAGTTGTTGTTTCTTAAGTAAAAAGACAAAAAAAAGATGGACTGAATGAATAATGGTAGCCAGAGAGCATTCTCTTGAACAAACAAACACATTACAACATGAGTATGTTTTTGCCACAGTTTAAGTAGTTTTACAAATGTCAAAGAGGACTTCATTGTAATTATGATTTTAAATGTTCAAACCATCAGTTTGTAAAAAAAAAAAAAAAAAAGGTATCAGGAAAGGACACACACCAATTCACAGACTGGTAAATTAATTAAAAATAAAATGGGGTATATGTATTTCCTTTAACAACCATTGGAATGAAATGCAGGCTAAGTGTTTACTTACCAACTACTTTGACGGAAGCAGCATCAACATTGATACTGAGGTTACTGGTCGGGTCATTCACAGCGGCTACGAAGGTTGATGCAATATCTGTAGTCTGTGGGACTGGACTCGAATCAGTTGGAGCGAACACAAGCTCGGCCACTACAGCAGTCGTAATCTCTCTTTTTGTGGTTCGGGCTTGGCTGCATCATGAAAGAAAATAAATGTATCAAATTATATTAACATTAATAAATTATGAACATGTGTAATATTTCATTTTTGTGTCATTAGAAAATGTAAACATTGTGAATAAAGTAAGTAGGTCACTTAACATATTAAATGTTACCTGAAATCAATGCGACGAGTTCCTTTGTAAGTTTTGGGATGACTTCTTTGGTAGATGGAATTAAGCTGTAGGAATATAGAAAATAGAAAGAATTAACAAACAAAAAATACGGCAAACTCCAAATTAAATGTAAAACTGCAAAAACAACAGACAGAGAGTGAGTACTAACCGCAGCTTTGACCTTATTTGAAAGCGTCCGGTATTGCGGGCTGCTTTTATCAGTGAGTTCTTCGACAAATGGTTCATCCAAGTTTGCTTGGACGTTTACACGTGTTTCGGGAGCTACAGTTGTTGTTGTCGGGGCCGCGGTTGTTGTTGTTGTTGTTGGGGCTACAGTTGTTGTTGTAGGGGCCGCGGTTGTTGTTGTTGGGGCCACAGTGGTTGTTGTTGGGGCTACAGTTGTTGTGGCTACAGTTGTTGTTGTTGGGGCTACAGTTGTTGTTGGGGCTACAGTTGTTGTTGTTGGGGCCACAGTTGTTGTTGGGGCTACAGTTGTTGTTGTTGGGGCCACAGTTGTTGTTGGGGCCACAGTTGTTGTTGTTGGGGCTACAGTTGTTGTTGTTGGGGCCACAGTTGTTGTTGGGGCCGCAGTTGTTGTTGGGGCCACAGTTGTTGTTGGGGCTACAGTTGTTGTTGGGGCCACAGTTGTTGTTGGGGCTACTGTCGTTGTTGGGGCCACCGTTGTTGGGGCTACAGTTGTTGTTGGTGCTACAGTTGTTGTTGGGGCCACAGTTGTTGGGGCTACAGTTGTTGTTGGTGCTACAGTTGTTGTTGGGACCACAGTTGTTGGGGCACCAGTTGTTGTTGGGGCCACCGTTGTTGGGGCTACAGTTGTTGTTGGTGCTACAGTTGTTGTTGGGGCCACAGTTGTTGGGGCTACAGTTGTTGTTGGTGCTACAGTTGTTGTTGGGACCACAGTTGTTGGGGCACCAGTTGTTGTTGGGGCCACAGTTGTTGTTGGGGCCACAGTTGTTGTTGGGGCTACAGTTGTTGTTGGTGCTACAGTTGTTGTTGGGGCCGCAGTTGTTGGGGCTACAGTTGTTGTTGGTGCTACAGTTGTTGTTGGGGCCACAGTTGTTGGGGCTACAGTTGTTGTTGGGGCCACAGTTGTTGTTGGGGCCACAGTTGTTGGGGCTACAGTTGTTGTTGGGGCCACAGTTGTTGTTGGGGCTACAGTTGTTGTTGGGGCCACAATTGTTGTTGTGGCTACAGTTGTTGTTGGGGCCACAGTTGTTGTTGGGGCTACAGTTGTTGTTGGGGCCACAGTTGTTGGGGCTACAGTTGTTGTTGGTGCTACAGTTGTTGTTGGGGCCACAGTTGTTGGGGCCACAGTTGTTGTTGGGGCCACAGTTGTTGTTGGGGCCACAGTTGTTGTTGGGGCTACTGTCGTTGTTGGGGCCACCGTTGTTGTTGTTGGTGGGGCTAGAGTTGTTGTTGTTGGGGCCACAGTTGTTGTTTGGGCTACAGTTGTTGTTGGGGCTGCAGTTGTTGTTGTTGGGGCCACAATTGTTGTTGTGGCTACAGTTGTTGTTGGGGCCACAGATGTTGGGGCTACAGTTGTTGTTGGGGCTGCAGTTGTTGTTGGGGCCACAGTTGTTGGGGCTACAGTTGTTGTTGGGGCCACAGTTGTTGGGGCTACAGTTGTTGTTGGGGCTACAGTTGTTGTTGGGGCCACAGTTGTTGGGGCTACAGTTGTTGTTGTTGGGGCTACAGTTGTTGTTGGGGACACAGTTGTTGTTGTTGGGGCTACAGTTGTTGTTGGGGCCACAGTTGTTGTTGTGGGGGCTACAGTTGTTGTTGGGGACACAGTTGTTGTTGTTGGGGCTACAGTTGTTGTTGGGGCTACAGTTGTTGTTGTTGGGGCTACAGTTGTTGGGGCTACAGTTGTTGTTGTTGGGGCTGCAGTTGTTGTTGGGGCCACAGTTGTTGTTGGGGCTACAGTTGTTGTTGGGGCCACAGTTGTTGTCGTGGCTACAGTTGTTGGTGGGGCCACAGTTGTTGTTGTTGGGGCTACAGTTGTTGTTGGGGCCACAGTTGTTGTTGGGGCTACAATTGTTGTTGTTGGGGCCACAGTTGTTGTTGTTGGGGCTACAGTTGTTGTTGGGGCCACAGTTGTTGTTGTTGGGGCTACAGTTGTTGTTGTTGGGGCCACAGTTGTTGTTGTTGTTGGGGCTACAGTTGTTGTTGGGGCCGCAGTTGTTGTTGTTGGGGCTGCAGTTGTTGTTGTGGGGGCCGCAGTTGTTGTTGGGGCTACAGTTATTGTTGTTGTTGGGGCTACAGTTGTTGTTGTTGGGGCTACAGTTGTTGGGGCTGCAGTTGTTGTTGTTGGGGCTGCAGTTGTTGTTGTGGGGGCCGCAGTTGTTGTTGGGGCTACAGTTGTTGGGGCCGCAGTTGTTGTTGTTGGGGCTGCAGTTGTTGTTGTTGGGGCTGCAGTTGTTGTTGTTGGGGCCGCAGTTGTTGTTGTGGGCGCTACAGTTGTTGTTGTTGGGGCTGCAGTTGTTGTTGTTGGGGCTACAGTTGTTGTTGTGGGGGCCGCAGTTGTTGTTGTTGTTTGGGCTACAATTGTTGTTGTTGGGGCCGCAGTTGTTGTTGGGGCTACAGTTGTTGTTGTTTGGGCTACAGTTGTTGTTGTTGGGGCCGCAGTTGTTGTTGGGGCTGCAGTTGTTGTTGTTATGGCCACAGTTGTTGGGGCCGCAGTTGTTGTTGTTGGGGCTGCAGTTGTTGTTGTGGGGGCCGCAGTTGTTGTTGTTGGGGCTACAGTTGTTGTTGTTGGGGCCGCAGTTGTTGTTGTTGGGGCTACAGTTGTTGTTGGGGCCACAGTTGTTGTTGTTGTTGGGGCTACAGTTGTTGTTTGTGCTGTTGCATGTGCCACTGATATGAATTTTTACAAGAACATTGGATGAGATATTGGCAAGCACTTCACCGTAACTTTATTTTTGGTTGCAATAGAATGTATATTATGTATGTTATGAAGAACCTTCAAACGCATTGGATTTAACTTTAAACAACTTACCGATCAGAATCAGGAAAATCGATACTATCTTTCCGACAGCCATCTTGTTTCTTTCTGAATCTATAAAATTAAACAGACACATTCTGTCAAAACCTTTTACATGAAAAAGTTTTTAAAAGATCAAACAATATCTGCAGCAATAGACTTTTTTCTGTATTTATCTTTGTGTGCTTTACCTTTGTGTTTAAATTTGATCAAATGATAATTAACTTGATAATTAGCAGTCACTGGGAACCGTGGCTATCAATTATTATTTCATTTTTTTCCTTCACAATACCTATTTTCAGCCTCAATATAATTCAGTGCAATACAATGGCTAAAAGAAACTCTGTCTTCTTTTGTGTTTTCAGAATTTTGTGCTAAAACTGAACCCTGTCTGAAAATATCCTCCTGATCCTTCACACCTCACCGACATATTTCTTCTCATATACCATCTTCAATTTCTTATGCCTGTTTTTAATGAAGATCTTCACCACGTTAGAGCTAATGGAATATACATGTGTACTTGCAGTACCTCAAAAAGCAGAGTACTTTAACAAGCATCAACCAGGCGGATATGTCGTCGAGCAAAGCACTGAACCTCTATTAGAGCAGGTGTTTTATTATCTGACCCCGACCTCAAATTCCATGACTGAGAAGGATGAAAAGAGATCGCTGCAAGAACCAGTACTGTTTCACATTTTTTATCAATATTTTTACTCTATCCATGCTGTACTATTAATGATGGTTTACAGTGCAGGATGCTAGTGTGTTTGTACCCAAAACAGTGAATTTTTAACACCCCTTCCAAATAAAGGTAATACCGACATTATAATGGACACAGAGGAAACATCTTTAATAACTTTTAATTGGGGACAAAATTAGTTTATTTTACTTAAAAATATCACAAATATGTGAAAATGATGCATCATTCAAATTCAAATACAGAAGTTGTATGTAATGAGCTTCCCAGCTACTGTAGCAGTATCAACCATGTTTGCCCCTGGTATGATGGAGCTGACTGAAACACCACAAAAAGGATTAAACTCCCTCCTGAAATGCCTGAACATTTCTTGAATTTATAAATAAAATATTGGTATCTGTGATATGCAAACCTTAAATGTTATATGACAGTCTACGTATATATTACGATCTTTATTTTGGAACAGAATAAATTCAAATTATGTGTTATTACATTATGATCGCCTTTCACAATAAGGGACACCTAAATGTCCATTGCTTATGCCGTGTTCACACCAAAACAGTTGCGAAATATTCGCGCGTCCAGATTACATGTTAAGTCAATGCACAGCTGCGTTCAAGCGAATTTTTCGCCGAGCGTCGCGATAGAAGCGAAACGGCGTCGCAACGCCGCTTTTTCGCTGTTTCGCTGGCGTTCAAATATTTCAACTCCAGCGAATAATTCGCATGACGCGGAGTTGCGAAAGCCAATCAGCGTTGAGAAGCTCCGCTCGTCACCGCCGTCCGGTCGTCTATGTTGCATCAGCAAAATGGAGGACCGACGTTCCGACGTTTGTGGTCTTTCCACAACAAGTACAACGCAGCAACAGTTTTTACTCCTTCCATGGTCGAGTAACGGAAATGAAGAAGGAGATTTTCGCGGCGAAAAGGGACTGAAGCCCCGCCCCCTTTCCCCAGCGATGGTTGCGAAAAACTAAAAAACACCAGCGGCGCGATAGAAGCGAAAAAGCGTTGCGAATTTTCGCAACTGTTTTGGTGTGAACACGGCATTAGGACTGCCCCTAAACGCAACAGACGTAATACACGTGCGTCTCGTTAACGTTTTAAATGAGGCAAAATACTAGCAGAGTTTTGGTGAGGGAAGCTGAGCTTGAGCAGCTGATTATTGATACAATCCGACCGGCACCCCATGGCTTTGAAGCTAACGTCTAGCAGAATTTCACTTCTTCTCCCGCCCAAAGAGCGAAGTAAATCATGAACTAGATTGCACCTTTTTTTTTACACCTCTAATCAGTCTTTGAGAACAAGGCATTCACCCTATGTTGCACACTTTGGAATCGAAATCCGCAAACGTGCTCTATATCAGTATATAGTTTTATATATAAAATATTCTTAGCGATATAATTATTTAAATTAACGCAAACTGGATCTGGATACGCAGCATGAAATGGATTGCACATGATCCAATGAAAAATGTATTTATTTAAGCTTATTGAAGCTTTTGCTTAAATTGACCTTTGCCCAATATAGGTCAATCAGCTAACTACTGTAGGTAGCACTAGTACAGTGTGTTCTCCAAGTGTAAAGGTGCTGTGAAAATTGTCACAAAAAAAGATAAAATTTCCTCCTGAACACACAATCAACTCTTGCAACAATCCCTCTTTCAGTTTGTATGGACCTATGTCCTGACAGTATAATCAATATATTTAAGAATGTACTTACCCAAAATGAAAAGATATCAGATGACAAGTTATAAATCCCTCCTCTCTTTCTTTCTCTCTCTCTCAATGTTTTAAACTATTTCAGTGTCTCAGTCCAGGTCACATCTGTCCTGTTGCAAACCTTTCCCCGTGTGTGACAGTCCACACCTATGGAGGCCTTTATATTGTAATGGAATGAAGGTTAATGACGTAACTCATACGTCTTTCTTGTGATGAAGAGAAAACAAAGTGTATTGCTAATTGCAGCATTCAAACAGACAGTTCCTTGGCTGAATATCATCGTACACTCCCTTCTTTTGTCCTGTGAAGTTTTGGTGCAGTCAATCGCTGTAAATTCTGGGAAGTCGTTCTACGAGTATGACAATAAAACAAAGACATAAATAAAGATACTCGTGACGCAGCAATGGAAACAGAATTTACCATGCTAAATGTCATCATTTTTTAGACCTTTTTAAGACTACACAATGTTCTATCAAGCCATAATTGCATGATCATACTGGCCAAAATATAGAAATATGATGGAAAACCACAAGGGAGGATACAGCGTAAGATCTTTTGTTACTATATCACACTTGTTCATTAATTCCCATCAGTATATAAGATTCATTCTTAATGATATTATTTGAATTAACACCCCTTGTACTTGGATGAATGACATACAATTTTCAAAGTTGAAGCTTGCTTATTATGAGTTAAGAGCTTCCTAGCTGTAGGTAGTAAGTAGCTAGCTTACAGTGTTTGCTCCAAGTCTGATGGTGCTGACTGAAACTCTACAAAAAATATGTAAACTCCCTCCTGAACACACAATACACTAATTGATAGAAGAGAATTACTCCTATTTATAATTTGAACTTCATCTAGCCTCTCAGAAATGGACAGGGATCTAACACCTCTACCTCTATGGACCATCCTTCTTTGATATATAAAGACCTAATAATCTATTTACTTATAATAACAAGATATAGGTGGAAACGTTCAAATGTTCCCTTTCTATCTGCTTCAATTTTATGATTTCAGTGTCTTTTAATTCATTCCAGGTCACATCTGTCATATTGCAAACCTTTCACCTTATGTGACACATCAAGAAACGCCTTTACATTGAAATGGATTGAAGGCTAATAACATGATTCATACATGATATCTAATTTTAGAAAGAACCTTGTGGTAAACACATGACAGGATACAAATGAACAGTTGTCAGTTTCTTGGCTCAGTATAATGACACTCCCTCCCTTCTTTTGTCCTGCAGTATTTGCATTCATTCTGTGTGATTGTCAAAAGAAGTTCAACGTGTGAAACTAAGCCGTGTTTCAGAAATGTATTTTAGTTATTCGTTATTAACCCAAAATCAAGATATTTCTGAAACATGGCTCCATAATAAATCATGGATGATGAATATAAAATAAAATATGCTGTTCTTTATAGAGCTGAAAAGTCTTTGAGAAGAGTAAACAACATTTAAAGGCCTCCCTTTGCTCTGACTATAAACTGTGAAAAAGTCTTCCTGATGTCTGATTGTAAAGCCCTCCGAGGCAAACTTTTATTTGTGATGTTGGGCTATATAAAATAAACTGAATTGAATGTCGCCCACAGTTTTTTAAGAGCCACTGTGAAGCTCAAAGTGTGAGGCTACGGCTATTGGCTAGGTCAAGAATGGGCAAAGCAAATGCAATTTACAACATTCAGCACACTGTTCCTAGATGCTTAATATGGGTGAAATGCAGAGGTCAAATTTCATGTTTGCCCATGTACGTATATTGTTATTGTAATAAAGTTTTCTGAAGTTATAATAAGGGTGTTGTGACTGAACTTACAGGTGCGCAGCATGTCCTCTCCACTGTTGTGGTTGCCTGGTTCTTTATACTTGGGAGTTAACTGCTGAGATAGAGTGAAGCTTCGGCACTCCAGCATCATCTTGGCATCTGAAAGAGTTTTTTTACAGCCAGTGTCTGAGCATATACAGTTCACTACAAGTCACATACTAATAATAATAATAATAATAATAATACTGTGTATTTTCTACCTTCCGTGGGCAAACTGCAGCAGATAAATAAAGCCAACTACAGAGACACAGTATGTTCTGAGAGATTCAAAATACACAAGAATGGTTTTATACTGAACATCAACCTATTACATTAAGTTATTTATACTTTGTGTGGATAATAAGAAACTCCCCTGCTTTAACTATGAAAGGAAACAAGATGAAAAATAATAATGATATCTGATGATAACAGAAAATGTCTATGTTCTGTATGATTTGCGGATCAGGGCCCTATTTCTCGTACCTGGCTTACTGAGTTAGCGAGCTAATTGTCAGGATAAGATGACGTAGGTCTGGCTTTCTCGGTTTCTCGAAGCAAGCTTAGATAAATCACCATAGCAACACAGCCAAAAATGTAAACCTGCTCCTGGGCAGGCTTACTGAAATTCACTGGATAAGCTGGCCACTCCCACCAGACAAAAACGGCAGCTCACTTCCTCATTGATGAAGGAGCGATATTAGTTATATTAGTTTTATAGGGAGAGAGTTCTTTCAGATCGCCAGGATCTATCCTTTACATCATCATGACTTCCTGTACGCGGCGATATAGATTTTTCCGCTTCTCGAGCCGCGGACTTTGATCACTACAGGCGCAGCTGATCGCCCGTCTCAGACACAGACTATCAGCCGCTGCATGCCGCTGTTAAGTTTATTTAGCTCTTCAGAAATTTATGGATGTGTTGAAAGCACTCATAATGATATGACAGTGTTATTAGTACACCATACATATCATTATTGTAGAACATGATTAAGGTGATCGTGATAAGAATACAGAGAATCACACACAATGTATTTTCACTGCTTCAATTTATTGAATTTCTGATTATGAATAATACATACATACTGATCCGCCCATACACATATTCAAACTTCTAGTTACATGGTAATCTACACATACATGTATATACATATAGTACATGATTCATACGCGCATACAGTACATATATACTCATAAGTATATATTAATTCGTATATATAATCTGATTGATTTGGGTGATGAAGCACTTCAAATTTGCCGATACATTTTCTCAACACTGACGCATTTAACTTGTCTGATATATTTGCGACGCTTATGTCTTGCAGCGGGCGCTGTTAAAGTTGCGTTCACGGCAACAATGTTGCAAAAACTTTGGAATATTAGCAACGCGTTTGCTGTGAATGACTACGGTATTGACTTCCTCATATGCCTTCATGATCATCTCCTGCTTCTCATTAGAGAAATAAAAAAGAGGTTCCTCTGAGTTTATTTGCCATTGTACTGTTAGAACATCGTGGTGTCACTGCTCCATTATTATCCCTTCTGAAGAGGAGCGTGCGCGCGCATTTATCCAGATGACTGACGTCTGGCTAGAATTAACGAGACCGTTTCAGCGCGGATCAGCCGTGAAGAAACCCAGATAGCCTGATGTCAATCATCTCGCTAATTTAAGATGGAGATTAGGACATTTGCTTGACTTTGTTTAGCCAGGTACGAGAAATAGACCCCAGGGCCACAAGACGGAGGATCCTTCATAGTTGATATTGTACTTCAGTGGTGTACATTTCCCTAAAAAACTGAGATTAACCACATTCTGCTGACAGGAATGATATGGAGTAAACCTGAGGTTTTTGTGGTCCCTGTGCAGTTGTCTGCTTTGCCCTGTTGAGAACCCTCCTTGATCATGAGACAGATCTGACAGGATCCGGCTGGCTTACCTTCTTAATGAAAGTTGATCGTTTTTCCAATGAAGACAGATATGTTTTTTAAAGAATATTTATAGTTTTGTGACTCCATAGTAATGCTACTTGTCATGTAATGTTAATAACCACAATGACACATGAGATGCACAAAGTGGCGACGATGCCACAGACAATCAAAGGTTGATGAATTCGGGGAATGAGCCACAACCGGTGTCATCTACCTGAGACAAGGTGGGGCTCATAGTTAGGATAGCAGCTCTGTTGTGACCTAAGGAAACCTTTAAGCACATGACTCATCTGTATACATTTGTCATTTGGCAGGTTAGGTCGGCGAACATACCTCGCTCTTTGTTCCAGTGAGCGTTGGAAGGAACGAGCACACACCGCCACCAGAGGCCCACAGTCCCGTTGAGGCGGAATAAGGTGTCGCTGTAGGTTTTCTCATCAAACTCCCCGTCCATGAACTCCTCGTACAGTGAGCGCAGCTCGGACACGTTGGCCTCTCCGCGCACGGTGGGGCTGCTGTACTGGTACCAGTGCTGCGTCCCGATGGCCACCGTCAGATACACGGTGGCCAGTATGCTCAGCACATAGGCGATGACCAGAGCTGTAGCGTAGCGGTTGTCAACTATTGTTCACTAAGCCAGAGACCAAAGGATTTGAGTTGATGCCAGTGGTCGAGTCGTCACTCAAATCCAAGTCACTCTGACATGGGCAAATAAGCGAAATATTGTTAAGTCCATAATAATTGTTTTGTCCATAAAATGGAAAAACAGCTTATAAAGTAGTAGTTATAAGGGCCTGCTTCAGATGCTTTATTTATAAAGACAAAAGTTTGAAACAAAGAAACCAAATAGCTGTCACTATAAGACAAAGTAAAGATATATGTTTTTTAATTTAAGCCCAGAACCATAAAATGTTTGGCCTCTTTCTGTGAAAAAGGACTTAAAGATGATTATAATCGATCAAGTCACCGATTGGCGTTTGTTCAGCTGTAGAGGCGTTTTTTGTAACTATTTGTAGTGTTTTGAGCTATTTATGGCAACTAAAGGCATTTGAATATAAATATATTGATAATCATTTCATATTTCATTCCAGATCCTTGATTAAACAATGTAACCTTGAGGGTGACTACGGAAAGCAAGACAATACGTTGTAAAGAAACGGTCATTTCTTGATCTCACAAATAAAAAGCTCAATTCATAGGCAATAAAACATCCGCTTGTTCAATACACTATGAGCAGGGCTATAGCCAGGATTGTCGAATCCAAGATCTCCAAATACCTCCCATCCACCTTCAAAAAATCCACTCACACCAAAAGAAATGTCTTCAAACTCATTATTTGGATTGTTCATATTTGATGGATTAAAATAATGAATTGTATTTCATATAAATAGCATTTCCCAAAACAAAGCTCTAAATTTTGTTTGTAAAATGTCAAATACATTGTCTAATTAAAAAAAACACTTAAATCAGCCAATGAAAACCCTAGTGTGTGATATTTGACTGCAGAATTCCACCAGTTTGCTAACACTCCCAAATGTCTGCCCCATGCCTCCCTTGGTCTGGTAAAACCATTATCCAACGTTATCAAACTTAGACAGATATTGTATCAGCTTAGGCATTATTGAGTCATCTTATTGGCTTTGTGACTTCTGCTTGTGCTACTGCTATATTATGCCTTTAGTGTGATGGTACAAAGACTAATCTTTTTGAACATTGGTTCCTCGTTGAAAAAAGGTTTTACGGCTGTTTTGAGGGTGGAAGGAACAGGTGCAGTTAGTATAGGTCTGTGGTAACTGTTTGTTGGGCAGATGTAGTCACTGTTCACTGTAGTCACTGACAAGCTTTGGTTTACAAATTCACAATTTGATTCTTTTGTTCATTTTGTGAAAGTCATCTGCAACATTTGTTGTTCCTATAAAGTGTGTTTAGGCTTGCTTCTAAGAAAACAGCAGTGGCTGTCAATTTTAAAAGGAGAACTTTGGAAATAATGAATGACTGGCAAGTTTCTAAGATGTAATGATACATAACAATGTATTATCTTAATGTGGGAGCCACAAGTCTTTCACAACCTACCTGTCTATTGAAAGGCTTCTTATTTGTGAGAGCCATTTCTGAAAATGAACAATGGGTGATGCTGTTGTTCATGTTTAGCTGATTGAATAACAACGTGTCTCTCAGGCTGTCTGGTGGTGTTTGAATAGATAGAAGAATCTCATAGACAAAGTACACTCACAGTTTTATTTCTTAACAAATCTGATTCACTGACACAACAAAAGCTGAGGCATTAAACATTACTGAGATACACTTAGTCTTTTCCCAACAAAATTGCAAAAAATCACACAAGAGATCCCACAAGAGATGATTACACAAGAGATGATTTAAATTAAATCTATTCTGATCATTGTAAAGTTTCTGACAAAAATTGTACAAACATTAAGAAATCTCACAGAATACAGCTATGCATTAATACACAAATACACATTGTATAAATAAAACAAAATGGCACTGCAATGTTTTGACATGTATGCCATATAAATCTTGATGATACAAATCTAGGCCTGTTTGGTTCACGTTGGTTGCACGACTCATGATGAGCTGCATGTGTCTGTAAGCATGTACCAGATGTGAGTGTTCAAGACGAAGTCACTGCATTATTAATAATATAATTAACTCATGAAACCGTACTAATGATTCTAAAGGTAACATGAAATACAGTATTAATCAATAGTAAAAATACTTTTCTTCTAACAAATGTGCTCTCTGATATTGCTATGCAATGTTATGGAATGCTATGGAATGAAGTGAAACCTAACATTTTACGTGCATTTTAGGATGAAAGAAGACCAAGAAGACTATAGCTTCACTAAAGTGTGAAATCTAAAACTAAAACTGCATTCAGAAGATGTTTAGCATGATTTAACTGATTTAACTTGTCTACTTTACTTTGTTTTGGCGTGACAAACAAGAAAAGATTAGTCATTTTCATTAAGTTAAATAATGCAGGACATTTTATTTTGTGTGGTTTATTAGTCTTGCTGTGTCATTGTGCTCGGTTAAGGATCCTGGACATTCCCACCCAGAAATGTGTTAAGATTGAGAGACACAAAATCCACTGTTATAATTGGCAGGTTGTGGGAAACATAAAATAAAATAAAGCTGAAAGTATAAGTATAAACTAAGTGTGCAGTAAATGCAAAATAAAATGTGATAGTAAGTTATTCTGAAGCTGTACAATGCTTCTGCGACAAGAATCAAAAAGTAATTCTTCATGCCAGTGATGGCAGTCTTGCAATAAAGCCTCTTCAAACGGTATTCAGCAATGACGCTATTGCTGGCTTGACAGGAGCCATGACATCAGCACAAGGAAGGATGCAGTGACGAGACTGATCTTGTGGGTTACTCCACTGGAAACCTCTGTAAAGGTTGAGAGAAAAAAAACAAGACATTGCATTACAAAATGTAAAAATAATCTGTAGTATATGAAAGAAAAGTGGTAGCATTCAATATTGCTTACGTGTGCCATCCACAGAAATGGAGGTGGTGTCAATGTTGAAAGCTGTGATGTCTGGAGCTGCTGCAATCAAAACATTTCCAATCTGAGTGCCAGTAGGAGGAGTTGATGAAAATTCAAGGACCATTTGGTGGATGATTGATCCATTCCTGCAAAAGGAATTACACATTATTATATTGTTTCATTTGTATAAATTCATGATTAGTGCTCTAAAGTATTAAAAAAGTATAAAATATATTACCTGAATGTCACCCTCCTAATTATGCTGAACGAAGACAAATCTCTTTGGAAGACAGGTGTAAGCTGCAATACAAGCAGATCATTTGTTAATACATTTATTTGATTTGCTTGTGTTTCTCATTGTTTTTTAATTCACTACAACTGCCGGTAGAAACACTATTCCAATGTTATCAATGACGTATCTGTAACACGAGGATTAAAATGACACTTTTTTTTCTGTCAATTTTGAAACGAGAAACAAACTATCATCAATTACTTACTGTTGAATTCACCAAGTCGACTCAGCAAGTCACTTGTAAATGTCTCTTGAGTGCTGAAAGTCAAACTCGTTGTTCCAACTGCCTCAGCAGTTGTAGTGGTAGCTGTAGTTGCAGCACTGGTAGCTGTTGTCGGCCGCAGCAGCGTCCTGTTTCTCGTACCTGGCTTACTGAGTTAGCGGGCTAATTTTCAGGATAAGATGACGTAGGTCAGGCTTTTTGGTTTCTCGAAGCAAGCTTAGATTAATCACCATAGCAACACAGCCAAAAATTTAAACCTGCTCCCGGCAGGCTTACTGAAATTCACTGGATTAGCTGGCCACTCCCACCAGACAAAAAAGGCAGCTCCCTTCCTCATTGATGAAGGAGCGATATTAATTATATTAGTTTTATAGGGAGAGAGATCTTCCAGATCGCCAGGATCCGTTCTCACATCAGGATGATTTCCTGTACGCGGCGCTATAGATTCTGCCGTCAAGGAATCATTTATTTACGAGAGCTTCTCGAGCCGCGGACATCACTACCTAGATAGCAAAATTCATCCGGCCCATTGTTGGGCCACATGATTGTGTTTCTTCTGGCCCAGTGTACGCCCGGGTCCTCAGCCCAAAACTGGCCAATATACAGCTTGACTGTCAGATGAAACATAAGGTGGCCTGACCTGGACCGATGCGTTTAAACATATTGTAAAATGCTGTGGCCCAGATCTGGCCCACATACTACAACATCTAACTTTTTATAATTAACCCCGGCTTTGATGGGTTGTCTTGTTGCCATGGAGACCTAAAATCCCACCCCACCTCTGTTCCACAGGTTATTTTTGCGTTTCTTTCATCATGCGTCTTAAAAGCTGAAAGTGATACTTGTTTTTTCTGTATATTAATCATATTAGTATAATGTTACTGAGCTGCAGTTTTAAAATGCTAAAATATTGCCATGTGTTTAAAATATAAAGAAAATACAAAAATACCCAGTATCATATTTCAGCTTTTCACAAAGACAGACAAAAGAAAAAGCTAAAACACATTGAGGAACAGAGGATAGTGCAACACAAATTACCCCTGATAGATGTACAAATATGTTGATATACATGTATGTGTATTTCTGTTGGAAGTTAAAAACAAATATAAAAGTTTAACTCAACTTTAATTAAAATTGTACAGTATTCATAACACAATGTATTGAATAGACAGAGTTGTCTTTTCTCCTCCCAAACAAATGTTTTGTTTTTTTCAACAGCGACGTACCACCACTACTAAATACATATAGTAGAAACACAAAAAAGGACATAAATGATTTACCACTTACAGGTTGTAGTTTCAAATGGGGCCTGAGGAATCCAGGATGGCACAGGATAGCTGAGGCCATGGATTTGGATGATCAGGATCTTAGATTTGGGTAGAAAAAAAATAAAAACTTTAAGCCAACCATAAATACTTCAAACATTTAGACACCATCGTTTAATGAATGATTGTGTTTGCAAAAGATATTTTGATGGGAATATATAGGAAATGTTGGCAAATTCACATAATCGCTTTTTGGCCCCAAAAAGTTGTGGTTTCATGGCGGTTTGTGTGTATGAAAAATGTATTGAGCTAAGCTAAATTGAGCATCTGCTGGCTCTCATCTCCATATTTACAGTGCAGACATGAGTGGATTCAATCAAAACATCTGACTCTCAGCAAGAAAGTAAATAAGCAGTAAATAGATTTTGTCTTTTTTACTTTTAGATTATAGTAATGATAGTTAGCTTATGTTGACCACTTCTACTTCAATATCACCAGTGCTCAGTGACTTAATGAACAAAAAGACATGTTCATGTTCATGTTAGAAGAAGAAAAAATCCATTAAAATCACGTTGAAACAGAGACAATGTAACTCCCACTGAATTGAATAGAATTTGAATTTAAAACATGTAACACTTTGAACCAGGTATCTTACAGTCAACAACTTTTGCCAGTGTCTCGCTGCAGCTCCCACTTGGTGAACTGTCTTCTGGCCTTCTGCTGAATGAATGTCCTGGTTTCTGAGGGAACAGGGACAGCTTATGTAAATAGGACAGAGACAAACCAGAGTTAATTTGAGTTAAGTGCATTGCTGACAGAATACAACACATTTTAACCACAGTTTGGATTCGTATTACCTTTCTTACTTATTTTTGCTGAGTGAAAGGCCTCGCTTAACCAAGAGCAAAACATTGAGGATACTTTCACAACTTATTGGTTTGGTTTGGTAAAAATAACTCTGCTGTGTTCACTCCATTTAGTAAAGCTGATCTGTGTGCAATCAATCAAACTCAGGTGCAAACTTCACTGCACTGAGACTAAAACAGAGGGTCTCCGATACCTACAGTATATTTGTACATGCAGAAGGCTTTCTGCATGTACAAATATACTGTGGGTAACTTTTCAGATTGCATATTTGCACTGTGTATTGATCATTACTAATACTCGTGACAATTACATTAACGCTCATTTCTCACAAAATGTAACACAAACATACAATTCAAGTGCAGTGTTAGTATAATTATCCGCGTCTCTTGTATTTTCGTCAACATTTTAGTAACAATTTGAGATATGCAACTAATTCTCTTACCGTTACCAACTCTTGATGCGGGTGTCTCGTGGCAGCTCTCATTGTTTTGTGGCCTTCGCAGGGCCCATGAACTGGATGTTTTCTGAGGAACCTGGGCAGCTTAAATGGACAGATGTAACTTTAAACTATTGTTTTATTTTCGTGACCACTGCAACTTGAGTGAGTCCTCTATCTGCTATGAGTAGGCTACAACTTAACTCCAAATTAAAGCTTAAGATGTGTACATATTTGTCATATGTAACGTATGCGCGTATGAATAATGTACTATATATGTGTATATACATGTATGTGTAGATTACCATATAACTAGGAGTTTGCATATGTGAATGGGCGGATCAGTATGTATGTATTATTCATAATCAGAAATCCAATCAATTGAAGCAGTGAAAAGAAATTGTGTGTGATTCTCTGTAGTCTTATCACGATCACCTTAATCATGTTCTACAATAATGATATGTATGGTGTACTAATAACACTGTCATATAATTATGAGTGCTTTCAACACATCCATAAGTTTCTTAAGCGCTAAATAAACGTAAGAACAGCGTTGCATGCAGCGGCTGATAGTCTGTGTCTGTGAGACGGGCAATCGGCTGCGCCTGTGGTGATCAATGTCCGCGGCTCGAAAAGCTCTCGTAAATAAATTATTTATTGTCTGTAGAATCTATAGCGCCGCGTACAGGAAGTCATGCGGATGTAAGAACAGATCTTGCCGATCTGAAAGAACTCTCTCCCTATAAAACTAATATAACTAATATCGCTCCTTCATCAATGAGGAAGTGAGCTGCCTTTTTTGTCTGGTGGGAGTGTCCAGCTAATCCAGTGAATTTCAGTAAGCCTGCCCGGGAGCAGGTCTACATTTTTGGCTGTGTTGCTATGGTGATTTATCTAAACTTGCTTCGAGAAACCGAAAAGCCTGACCTACGTCATCTTATCCTGAAAATTAGCCCGCTAACTCAGTAAGCCAGGCACGAGAAAGGTCACATCTGTCCTGTTGCAAACCTTTCCCCTTATGTGACAGTCTACATCTATGGAGGCCTTTATATTGTAATGGAATGAAGGTTAAACAACGTTACTCATGGATGTCTTTTTTCTCAGCATTCAATCTGTCAGTTCCTTGGCTCAATATCATAGCACACTCCCTTCTTTTGTCTTGTGAATTTATGGTGCATTCACATGTGAATGTTGAACTTCTTAAAATTAACAATTGTAGCATATTGTTTTATTAAAAACAAGTAAACTGCAGTTGATAATACAGGTTATCTTCAGGATTTACCACGTTAAATGTCAACTTTTTTTTAGACCTTTTTAAGACTACACACAATGCACTTAACCTGTTGAGCCCTCAGGAAAATCAAGAAAAAATCATGGTATAAACCCCCCCGCTCCCCCCAAAAAAATAAACATGTTAGGTATCAAATTAAACATACAAATCAGGGCTACAATAATATATAATCCCGATGTACAACCTTTTAACACAACTCAAACAATAAATAGGATTATGGGTTAGGGCTAGGGTTATTAGGGTTAGGGTTAGGGCTACTGCCATAATTTCATGATATAAATATGGAAATATGATGGAAACCATATGGAGGACACAGCGTAAGATTATTTGTTACTATATGACACATTTTCAGTACTTTCAGTAAAAAAAAAGAGGAAACGTTCAAATGTTCCCTTTCTATCTGCTTCTGTGTTTAACGATGTCAGAGTCTTTTAATTCAGTCCAGGTCACATCTGTCATATTGCAAACCTTTCAACTTATGTGACACATCAAGAAACACCTTTACATTGAAATGGATTGAAGGGTGATGATATGATTCCTCTAAGAAAACAGAAGTGGCTTCTTTGTCAATTTTAAAAGGAGAACTTTGGAAATAATGAATGACTGGCAAGTTTCTAAGAAGATGAATGATACATAAAAATATATTATCTTAATGTGGGAGCCATAAGACTTTCACAACCTACCTGTCTATTGAAAGGCTTCTTATTTGTGAGAGCCATTTCTCGGAAATGAACAATGGGTGCTGCTGTTGTTTACTTTAAGCTAATTGAATAACAACATGTCTCTCAGGCTGTCTGGTGGTGTTTGAATATATAGGCAAAGTACACTTTGCACCCCTCCCAGTTCTCTTTGTTAAGACAACCTGATTCACTGAAACAACAAAAGCTGAGGCTCATTGTAAGACATTAAACATTCCCTGTCTCACAGAATCTCACAGAATACTGCGATGCATGAATATGTAATGGGACCGGCCCTAACCTGGTCAGAACTTAGGGGGAGCGCCTACTCCTTACGCCAGCCGTGTAAGGAGGGCCCATTTTAGAACCCTGAGGTTTCCCTCTCAGTATGCTTTCGATTACAATTTATAGAGACAATGACGGATGTTAAAACCCCCATTCGTTCGGTTTCCATGTGGCCTACCTGCACTATTGAGCCACGTCTCCACCAAACTGTTTCCTCTAACAGGAAAGGAAGATGAATCGTTTTACACACAGTGCAACCCAAACGATTACTTACATTTGTCTGGATCTGGAAATGAGGCAGGATCGTGCTGGATTGTGTTCCCTGGTCAATGGCCTCGACCCGGTGTTATCTTCTTTGTCTCGAAAAACCTTATTCCATTAAACGGGAGTCCCCATTGAGTAGAGTTCTACACTCTTATTTTTTTTATTTTATTTCAACAAGAGTTATTATACACACAGTACCATAACTGAGTCTTTTTATTTACTCACCCCAATCCCCTCAGTAGCTAAGAGTCAGTTTACCTGTATCATATGTTCAAAAAGCTACAAGAGTAAAACTCACATTGTAATTCATCAACCGCTTCTTTTTTGTCTTGGAGAAAATCCCCTCAGCGCTTAGAAGCAGTTACCAGTCATTACAATATGGGAAAGTCTCAGTTTGATTTCTCAAACTGAGTGGTTCCATCTCAGGAAGAGAGCCCAAGAGGTACTGAAGAGTGCCCAGTTTATCATTGTATTTATAGGCAAGTGTGTGGGAATATCCCTTAGCGATAAATAGTGGGAGTGACTTAGTAGCAGGTGCATGTGATTACAACATGCTTTTGACCTCGGTCACATGTTCAAAAGTGTTTGTAGTTACTGTTTCAGAGCAACTTCAAGACAAGTGTCAGACAGATTTATGTATCCTTGAAACATTTAAGTGGGCGTAACTGGTGCCTTTGTACGCAGATTTGACAGGTGGGACCTGCCTATGCAGTCTGGGGGTCATGGGGTCATGTTTAGCTGAACAGGTGTCAGATTGCGTGTATTTGAGACATTGTGATTAATTCGTGTCTGTGGTTCAACATCCCCTGAACCTGATCACACGTTCAACAGTGTACGTGGCCATAGCTACAAGAATACAGATTAAAAAACACACAAAGGCACAGGATCTACTTATGACCATATTTAGACTTGTGTCATGTGATATATAAATGTCATAATGAACAGGAATGTACTATATTACGCGTATTAAGTATTCATAAATGATGGAAGACAATTTCACTCAAAACAATTAGCATAATGCAACGTGATAAAGAACTATTTCACTCAAAACAATTTACTTATAATGCATCGTGATAAAAGACTGTTTCACTCAAAACTATTTAGTTATAATGCATGAAGAGAAAATGAAAAAAACTTAGAAAAGAACAGAATTAAGAAAGAACTCGTACTTTACATAACCCAATCCTCAACAAATACATAACTACACCTTAAATAAATAAAACAAAATGACACTGCAATGTTTTGACATATATGCCGTATAAATCATGATGATAAAAATCTCGGCCTGTTTGGTTCACGGGTGGTTACACGACTCATGATGAGCTGCAGTGTTGTTCCTTCAATAAACACATGTTCCCTTTACAATATGCTCTCTGATATTGCTATGCAATGTTATGGAATGCTATGGAATGAAGTGAAACCTAACATTTTACGTGCATTTTAGGATGAAAGAAGACCAAGAAGACTAAAGCTTCACAAAAGTGTGAAATCTAAAACTACAACTGCATTCAGAAGAAATTTAGCATGATTTAACTGATTTAACTTGGCTACTTTTACTTGTTTTCGTTTTGGTGAAAAACAAGAAAAGATTGGGAACTGTCATTATGTTAAATATTGCAAGAACATGTTTTTTTCAAAAGTCAAAAAGTAATTTTTCATGCCAATGATGGCAGTCATGCAATAATGCCTCTTCAAACGGTATTCAGCAATGACGCTATTGCTGGCTTGACAGGAGCCATGACATCAGCACAAGGAAGGATGCAGTGACGAGACTGATGTTGTGAGTTACTCCACTTGAAACCTCTGTAATGGTTGAGAGAAGGAAACAAAACATTGCTTTAAAAAATAAATAAAAAATCGCTAATATATGAAAGAAAAGTGGTAGTTTTCAATATTGCTTACGTGTGCCATCCACAGAAATAGAGGTGGTGTCAATGTTGAAAGCTGTGATGTTTGAAGCTGCTGCAATCAAAACATTTCCAATCTGAGTGCCAGTAGGAGATGTTGATGAAAATTCAAGGTCCATTTGGTGGACGATTGATCCATTCCTGCAAAAGGAATGACAAAATATTATATTGTTTCATTTGTATAAATTCATGATTATTGCTCTTAAGAATTTATCATCATAACATGAACAAATTACCCGAATGACATTGTCTCAATTTTGAGGAACGAAGGAATTTTTCCTCTGAAAACAGGTCCAAGCTGCAGAAATACAAGCAAATCATTTGTTACTACATTTATTTTTTTTGCTTGTGTTTCTCATTGTTTTTTAATTAACTACAACTGCCGGTAGTAACACTATTCCAATGTTATCAATGATGTATCTGTATCTGTGTCCTATTCACTGTAAATTAAAAAGTTTTGAATCAGAAAACTCAACACCAGGATTAAAATTACACTTTTTTTCTGTCAATTTTGAAACGAGAAACAATCTATCATCCATTACTTACTGTTGAATTCACCAAGTCGACTCGTGTTTTAAACACTGCAGATTCTGTATTCAGCAAGTCACTTGTAAACGTCTCTTGAGTGCTGAAAGTCAAACTCCTTGTTACAACTGCCTGAGCAGTTGTAGTGGTAGCTGTAGTTGTTGTTGGGGCCGCAGTTGTTGTTGTTGGTGCTGCAGTTGTTGTTGTTGGGGCCGTAATTGTTGTTGTTGGGGCCGCAGTTGTTGTTGTGGGGGCAGCAGTGGGTGTTGTGGGGGTAGCAGTTGTTGTTGTTGGGGCTACAGTTGTTGGGGCCACAGTTGTTGTTGTTGGGGCTACAGTTGTTGTTGTTGGGGCTACAGTTGTTGTTGGGGCTGCAGTTGTTGTTGTTGGGGCTACAGTTGTTGTTGTTGGGGCTACAGTTGTTGTTGGGGCTGCAGTTGTTGTTGTTGGGGCTACAGTTGTTGTTGTTGGGGCTACAGTTGTTGCTTCTTCAGTAAAAAGACAAAAAAAGATGGACTGAATGAATAATGGTAGCCAGAGGGCATTCTCTTGAATAAACAAACACATTACAACATGAGTATGTTTTTGCTAAGTCACAGTTTAAGTCAGGGGTGTCAAACTCATTTTAGTTAAAGGGCCACATGCTGCCCATTTTGATGACCCGTGAAGTGGGCCGGACCAGTAAAATCATAGCATAATAACGCATACATAATGACAATATTTCCCTATGTTTAAATCTTTGGTGACGCTTTTTGGATGATAACTCCTATTTTAAGGTATTTCTACAATAAACTAGAAACATAAAGATCAATAATGCAGACTTCAGCCCACTGTTTACCTGCCTGAGCTCTCCTCTGCAGATTCACTCGCAGTTGGGAAAAATGTTTAGTAATGTCAGTTCTCTAATCAATTGTGACTGGTGCTCAATGGTTAGATTGCCTCTCTTTCAATCAGAGGATCCGTGATTTGATTCCTGATTCAGCTAGTTTTTTTTTTCTGCAATTTTAATTTGCAATTAGCCCGCGGTCCGGACTGGACCGCCTGGCAGGCCGGATCCGACCCGCAAGCCATATGTTTGACACCCCTGGTTTAAGTAGTCTTGCAAATTTCAAAGTGGTCTTCATGGTAATTATGAAGTTAAATATTAATTGTCAAACAAGCAATTAGTAAAGACAAAAAAATAGGCATCAGGAAAGGACACACACCAATTCACAGACTGTTAAATGAATTTAAAAAAAGGGGTACATTTCTTTCCTTTAACAACCATTGGAATTAAATGCAGGCTAAGTGTTTACTTACCAACTACTTTGATGGAAGCAGGATCAACATTGATACCGAGGTTACTGGTCGGGTCATTCACAGCGGCTACGAAGGTTGATGCAACATCTCCAGTCTGTGGGACTGGACTCGAATCAGTTGGAGCGAACACAAGCTCAGTCGCTACAGCAGTCGTAATCTCTCTTTTTGTGGTTCGGGCTTGGCTGCATCATGAATAAAATGAATGTATCAAATTATATTAACATTAATAATTTATGAACATGTGTAATATTTCATTTTTGTGCCATTATAAAATTTAAACATTGTGAATAAAGTAAGTATGACTCTTAACATATTAAATGTTACCTGAAATCAATGCGACGAGTTCCTTTGTAAGTATTGGGATTACTTTTCTGGTAGATGGAATTAAGCTGTAGGAATAAAGAAAATAGAAAGAATTAACAAACAAAAAATATTAAATGTAAAACTGCAAAAACAACAGACAGAGAGTGAGTACTAACCGCAGTGTTGACCTTATTTGAAAGCGTCCGGTATTGCGTGCTGCTTTTATCAGTGAGTTCTTCGACAAATGGTTCATCCAAGGTTGCTTGGACGTTCACAAGTGTTTCGGGAGCTTCAGTTGTTGGGGCTACAGTTGTTGTTGTTGGGGCTGCAGTTGTTGTGGCTGCAGTTGTTGTTGTGGAGGCCGCAGTTGTTGTTGTTGGGGCCACAGTTGTTGGGGCAGTTGTTGTTGTTGGGGCTACAGTTGTTGTTGTTGGGGCGACAGTTGTTGTTGTTGGGACTACAGTTGTTGGGGACACAGTTGTTGTTGTTTGGGCTACAGTTGTTGGGGCTACAGTTGTTGTTGGGGCTGCAGTTGTTGTTGTTGGAGCTACAGTTGTTGTTGCTGGGGCCACAGTTGTTGTTGTTGGGGATACAGTTGTTGTTGTTGGGGCCACAGTTGTTGGGGCAGAAGTTGTTGTTATTGTTGGGGCCACAGTTGTTGTTGTTGGGACTACAGTTGTTGGGGCCACAGTTGTTGTTGTTGGGGCTACAGTTGTTGTTGTTGGGGCCACAGTTGTTGTTGTTGGGGCTACAGTTGTTGTTGTTGGGGCCACAGTTGTTGGGGCAGAAGTTGTTGTTGTTGGGGCTACAGTTGTTGTTAATGTTGGGGCCACAGTTGTTGTTGTTGGGACTACAGTTGTTGGGGCCACAGTTGTTGTTGTTTGGGCTACAGTTGTTGGGGCCACAGTTGTTGTTGTTGGGACTACAGTTGTTGGGGCCACAGTTGTTGTTGTTTGGGCTACAGTTGTTGGGGCTACAGTTGTTGTTGTTGGGGCTGCAGTTGTTGTTGTTGGGGCTCCAGTTGTTGTTTGAGCCACAGTTGTTGTTGTTGGGACTACAGTTGTTGTTGGGGCTACAGTTGTTGTTGTTGGGGCTATAGTTGTTGTTGGGGCTGCAGTTGTTGTTGGGGCTACAGTTGTTGTTGGGGCTGCAGTTGTTGTTGTTGGGGCTGCAGTTGTTGTTGGGGCAGAAGTTGTTGTTGTTGGGGCCACAGTTGTTGTTGTTGTTGGGACTACAGTTGTTGGGGCCACAGTTGTTGTTGTTGGGGCTACAGTTGTTGTTGTTGGGGCCACAGTTGTTGTTGTTGGGGCTACAGTTGTTGTTGTTGGGGCCACAGTTGTTGGGGCTACAGTTGTTGTTAATGTTGGGGCCACAGTTGTTGTTGTTGGGACTACAGTTGTTGGGGCCACAGTTGTTGTTGTTTGGGCTACAGTTGTTGGGGCCACAGTTGTTGTTGTTGGGACTACAGTTGTTGGGGCCACAGTTGTTGTTGTTTGGGCTACAGTTGTTGGGGCTACAGTTGTTGTTGTTGGGGCTGCAGTTGTTGTTGTTGGGGCTCCAGTTGTTGTTGGTGCAGCAGTTGTTGTTGTTGGGGCTACATTTGTTGTTTGAGCCACAGTTGTTGTTGTTGGGACTACAGTTGTTGTTGGGGCTACAGTTGTTGTTGTTGGGGCTGTAGTTGTTGTTGGGGCTGCAGTTGTTGTTGGGGCTACAGTTGTTGTTGGGGCTGCAGTTGTTGTTGTTGGGGCTGCAGTTGTTGTTGGGGCTACAGTTGTTGTTGGGGCAGCAGTTGTTGTTGTTGGGGCCACAGTTGTTGTTGTTGGGACTACAGTTGTTGTTGTTGCGGCCACAGTTGTTGTTGGGGCTACAGTTGTTGTTGCGGCCACAGTTGTTGTTGGGGCTACAGTTGTTGTTGGGGCAACAGTTGTTGGGGCAACCGTTGTTGTTGTTGGGGCTATAGTTGTTGTTGGGGCTACAGTTGTTGTTGTTGGGGCCGCAGTTGTTGTTGGGGCTGCAGTTGTTGTTGTTGGGGCTACAGTTGTTGTTGTTGGGGCTACAGTTGTTGTTGGGGCTGCAGTTGTTGTTGTTGGGGCTACAGTTATTGTTGTTGGGGCTACAGTTGTTGCTTCTTCAGTAAAAAGACAAAAAAAGATGGACTGAATGAATAATGGTAGCCAGAGGGCATTCTCTTGAATAAACAAACACATTACAACATGAGTATGTTTTTGCTAAGTCACAGTTTAAGTCAGGGGTGTCAAACTCATTTTAGTTAAAGGGCCACATGCTGCCCATTTTGATTTCAAGTGGGCCGGACCAGTAAATTCATAGCATAATAACGCATACATAATGACAATATTTCTCTATGTTTAAATCATTGGTGACGCTTTTTGGATGATAACTCCTATTTTAAGGTATTTCTACAATAAACTAGAAACATAAAGATCAATAATGCAGACTTCAGCCCACTGTTTACCTGCCTGAGCTCTCCTATGCAGATTCACTCGCAGTTGGGAAAAATGTTTAGTAATGTCAGTTCTCTAATCAATTGTGACTGTTGCTCAATGGTTAGATTGCCTCTCTTTCAATCAGAGGATTTGTGATTTGATTCCTGATTCAGCTAGTTTTTTTTTTCTGCAAATTTAATTTGCAATTATCCCGCGGTCCGGACTGGACCGCCTGGCAGGCCGGATCCGACCCGCAAGCCATATGTTTGACACCCCTGGTTTAAGTAGTCTTGCAAATTTCAAAGTGGACTTCATGGTAATTATGAAGTTAAATATTAATTGTCAAACAAGCAATTAGTAAAGACAAAAAAATAGGCATCAGGAAAGGACACACACCAATTCACAGACTGTTAAATGAATTTAAAAAAAGGGGTACATTTCTTTCCTTTAACAACCATTGGAATCAAATGCAGGCTAAGTGTTTACTTACCAACTACTTTGATGGAAGCAGGATCAACATTGATACCGAGGTTACTGGTCGGGTCATTCACAGCGGCTACGAAGGTTGATGCAACATCTCCAGTCTGTGGGACTGGACTCGAATCAGTTGGAGCGAACACAAGCTCGGTCGCTACAGCAGTCGTAATCTCTCTTTTTGTGGTTCGGGCTTGGCTGCATCATGAAAGAAAATAAATGTATCAAATTATATTAACATTAATAATTTATGAACATGTGCAATATTTCATTTTTGTGCCATTATAAAATTTAAACATTGTGAATAAAGTAAGTATGACTCTTAACATATTAAATGTTACCTGAAATCAATGCGACGAGTTCCTTTGTAAGTATTGGGATTACTTTTCTGGTAGATGGAATTAAGCTGTAGAAATAAAGAAAATAGAAAGAATTAACAAACAAAAAATATGGCAAATTCCAACTTAAATGTAAAACTGCAAAAACAACAGACAGAGAGTGAGTACTAACCGCAGTGTTGACCTTATTTGAAAGCGTCCGGTATTGCGTGCTGCTTTTATCAGTGAGTTCTTCGACAAATGGTTCATCCAAGGTTGCTTGGACGTTCACAAGTGTTTCGGGAGCATCAGTTGTTGGGGCTACAGTTGTTGTTGTTGGGGCTGCAGTTGTTGTGGCTGCAGTTGTTGTTGTGGAGGCCGCAGTTGTTGTTGTTGGGGCTACAGTTGTTGTTGTTGTTGGGGCCACAGTTGTTGGGGCAGTTGTTGTTGTTGGGGCTACAGTTGTTGTTGTTGTTGTTGGGGCCACAGTTGTTGTTGTTGGGACTACAGTTGTTGGGGACACAGTTGTTGTTGTTTGGGCTACAGTTGTTGGGGCTACAGTTGTTGTTGGGGCTGCAGTTGTTGTTGTTGGAGCTACAGTTGTTGTTGGGACTACAGTTGTTGTTGTTGGGGCCACAGTTGTTGTTGTTGGGGCTACAGTTGTTGTTGTTGGGGCCACAGTTGTTGTTGTTGGGGCTACAGTTGTTGTTGTTGTTGTTGGGGCAGCAGTTGTTGTTGGGGCAGCAGTTGTTGTTGTTGGGGCCGCAGTTGTTGTTGTTGGGGCCACAGTTGTTGTTGTTGGGGCTACAGTTGTTGTTGTTGGGGCCAAAGTTGTTGTTGTTGGGGCTACAGTTGTTGTTGGTGCCACAGTTGTTGGGGCTGCAGTTGTTGTTGTTGGGGCTACAGTTGTTGTTGTTGGGGCAGCAGTTGTTGTTGGGGCCACAGTTGTTGGGGCTACAGTTGTTGTTGGGGCTGCAGTTGTTGTTGGGGCGACAGTTGTTGTTGTTGTTGTTGGGGCTACAGTTGTTGTTGGGCCCACAGTTGTTGGGGCTGCAGTTGTTGTAGTTGGGGCCACAGTTGTTGTTGGGGCTACAGTTGTTGTTGGGGCCACAGTTGTTGTTGGGGCAGCAGTTGTTGTTGGGGCCACAGTTGTTGTTGTTGGGGCTGCAGTTGTTGTTGTTGGGGCCACAGTTGTTGTTGTTGGGGCTACAGTTGTTGGGGCCACAGTTGTTGTTGGGGCTGCAGTTGTTGTTGGTGCCACAGTTGTTGTTGGGGCTACAGTTGTTGTTGGAGCCACAGTTGTTGTAGTTGGGGACACAGTTGTTGTTGGGGCCACAGTTGTTGTTGGGGCTACAGTTGTTGTTGTTGGGGCCACAGTTGTTGGGGCAGAAGTTGTTGTTGTTGGGGCTACAGTTGTTGTTATTGTTGGGGCCACAGTTGTTGTTGTTGGGACTACAGTTGTTGGGGCCACAGTTGTTGTTGTTGGGGCTACAGTTGTTGTTGTTGGGGCCACAGTTGTTGTTGTTGGGGCTACAGTTGTTGTTGTTGGGGCCACAGTTGTTGGGGCAGAAGTTGTTGTTGTTGGGGCTACAGTTGTTGTTAATGTTGGGGCCACAGTTGTTGTTGTTGGGACTACAGTTGTTGGGGCCACAGTTGTTGTTGTTTGGGCTACAGTTGTTGGGGCCACAGTTGTTGTTGTTGGGACTACAGTTGTTGGGGCCACAGTTGTTGTTGTTGGGGCTGCAGTTGTTGTTGTTGGGGCTCCAGTTGTTGTTGGTGCAGCAGTTGTTGTTGTTGGGGCTACATTTGTTGTTTGAGCCACAGTTGTTGTTGTTGGGACTACAGTTGTTGTTGGGGCTACAGTTGTTGTTGTTGGGGCTATAGTTGTTGTTGGGGCTGCAGTTGTTGTTGGGGCTACAGTTGTTGTTGGGGCTGCAGTTGTTGTTGTTGGGGCTGCAGTTGTTGTTGGGGCAGAAGTTGTTGTTGTTGGGGCCACAGTTGTTGTTGTTGGGACTACAGTTGTTGGGGCCACAGTTGTTGTTGTTGGGGCTACAGTTGTTGTTGTTGGGGCCACAGTTGTTGTTGTTGGGGCTACAGTTGTTGTTGTTGGGGCCACAGTTGTTGGGGCTACAGTTGTTGTTAATGTTGGGGCCACAGTTGTTGTTGTTGGGACTACAGTTGTTGGGGCCACAGTTGTTGTTGTTTGGGCTACAGTTGTTGGGGCCACAGTTGTTGTTGTTGGGACTACAGTTGTTGGGGCCACAGTTGTTGTTGTTTGGGCTACAGTTGTTGGGGCTACAGTTGTTGTTGTTGGGGCTGCAGTTGTTGTTGTTGGGGCTCCAGTTGTTGTTGGTGCAGCAGTTGTTGTTGTTGGGGCTACATTTGTTGTTTGAGCCACAGTTGTTGTTGTTGGGACTACAGTTGTTGTTGGGGCTACAGTTGTTGTTGTTGGGGCTATAGTTGTTGTTGGGGCTACAGTTGTTGTTGTTGTTGGGGCCACAGTTGTTGGGGCAGTTGTTGTTGTTGGGGCTACAGTTGTTGTTGTTGTTGTTGGGGCCACAGTTGTTGTTGTTGTTGGGACTACAGTTGTTGGGGACACAGTTGTTGTTGTTTGGGCTACAGTTGTTGGGGCTACAGTTGTTGTTGGGGCTGCAGTTGTTGTTGTTGGAGCTACAGTTGTTGTTGGGACTACAGTTGTTGTTGTTGGGGCCACAGTTGTTGTTGTTGGGGCTACAGTTGTTGTTGGGGCCACAGTTGTTGTTGTTGGGGCTACAGTTGTTGTTGTTGTTGGGGCAGCAGTTGTTGTTGGGGCAGCAGTTGTTGTTGTTGGGGCCGCAGTTGTTGTTGTTGGGGCCACAGTTGTTGTTGTTGGGGCTACAGTTGTTGTTGTTGGGGCCAAAGTTGTTGTTGTTGGGGCTACAGTTGTTGTTGGTGCCACAGTTGTTGGGGCTGCAGTTGTTGTTGTTGGGGCTACAGTTGTTGTTGTTGGGGCAGCAGTTGTTGTTGGGGCCACAGTTGTTGGGGCTACAGTTGTTGTTGGGGCTGCAGTTGTTGTTGGGGCGACAGTTGTTGTTGTTGTTGTTGGGGCTACAGTTGTTGTTGGGGCCACAGTTGTTGGGGCTGCAGTTGTTGTAGTTGGGGCCACAGTTGTTGTTGTTGGGGCCACAGTTGTTGTTGGGGCTACAGTTGTTGTTGGGGCCACAGTTGTTGTTGGGGCCACAGTTGTTGTTGTTGGGGCTGCAGTTGTTGTTGTTGGGGCCACAGTTGTTGTTGTTGGGGCTACAGTTGTTGTTGGGGCCACAGTTGTTGTTGGGGCAGCAGTTGTTGTTGGGGCCACAGTTGTTGTTGTTGGGGCTGCAGTTGTTGTTGTTGGGGCCACAGTTGTTGTTGTTGTTGGGGCTGCAGTTGTTGTTGGTGCCACAGTTGTTGTTGGGGCTACAGTTGTTGTTGGAGCCACAGTTGTTGTAGTTGGGGACACAGTTGTTGTTGGGGCCACAGTTGTTGTTGGGGCTACAGTTGTTGTTGTTGGAGCCACAGTTGTTGGGGCAGAAGTTGTTGTTGTTGGGGCTACAGTTGTTGTTATTGTTGGGGCCACAGTTGTTGTTGTTGGGACTACAGTTGTTGGGGCCACAGTTGTTGGGGCTACAGTTGTTGTTGTTGGGGCCACAGTTGTTGTTGTTGGGGCTACAGTTGTTGTTGTTGGGGCCACAGTTGTTGGGGCAGAAGTTGTTGTTGTTGGGGCTACAGTTGTTGTTAATGTTGGGGCCACAGTTGTTGTTGTTGGGACTACAGTTGTTGGGGCCACAGTTGTTGTTGTTTGGGCTACAGTTGTTGGGGCCACAGTTGTTGTTGTTGGGACTACAGTTGTTGGGGCCACAGTTGTTGTTGTTGGGGCTGCAGTTGTTGTTGTTGGGGCTCCAGTTGTTGTTGGTGCAGCAGTTGTTGTTGTTGGGGCTACATTTGTTGTTTGAGCCACAGTTGTTGTTGTTGGGACTACAGTTGTTGTTGGGGCTACAGTTGTTGTTGTTGGGGCTATAGTTGTTGTTGGGGCTGCAGTTGTTGTTGGGACTACAGTTGTTGGGGCCACAGTTGTTGTTGTTGGGGCTACAGTTGTTGTTGTTGGGGCTACAGTTGTTGTTGTTGGGGCCACAGTTGTTGGGGCTACAGTTGTTGTTAATGTTGGGGCCACAGTTGTTGTTGTTGGGACTACAGTTGTTGGGGCCACAGTTGTTGTTGTTTGGGCTACAGTTGTTGGGGCCACAGTTGTTGTTGTTGGAACTACAGTTGTTGGGGCCACAGTTGTTGTTGTTTGGGCTACAGTTGTTGGGGCTACAGTTGTTGTTGTTGGGGCTGCAGTTGTTGTTGTTGGGGCTCCAGTTGTTGTTGGTGCAGCAGTTGTTGTTGTTGGGGCTACATTTGTTGTTTGAGCCACAGTTGTTGTTGTTGGGACTACAGTTGTTGTTGGGGCTACAGTTGTTGTTGTTGGGGCTATAGTTGTTGTTGGGGCTGCAGTTGTTGTTGGGGCTACAGTTGTTGTTGGGGCTGCAGTTGTTGTTGTTGGGGCTGCAGTTGTTGTTGGGGCAGCAGTTGTTGTTGTTGGGGCCACAGTTGTTGTTGTTGGGACTACAGTTGTTGTTGTTGCGGCCACAGTTGTTGTTGGGGCTACAGTTGTTGTTGCGGCCACAGTTGTTGTTGGGGCTGCAGTTGTTGTTGTTGGGGCTGCAGTTGTTGTTGGGGCAGAAGTTGTTGTTGTTGGGGCCACAGTTGTTGTTGTTGGGACTACAGTTGTTGGGGCCACAGTTGTTGTTGTTGGGGCTACAGTTGTTGTTGTTGGGGCCACAGTTGTTGTTGTTGGGGCTACAGTTGTTGTTGTTGGGGCCACAGTTGTTGGGGCTACAGTTGTTGTTAATGTTGGGGCCACAGTTGTTGTTGTTGGGACTACAGTTGTTGGGGCCACAGTTGTTGTTGTTTGGGCTACAGTTGTTGGGGCCACAGTTGTTGTTGTTGGGACTACAGTTGTTGGGGCCACAGTTGTTGTTGTTTGGGCTACAGTTGTTGGGGCTACAGTTGTTGTTGTTGGGGCTGCAGTTGTTGTTGTTGGGGCTCCAGTTGTTGTTGGTGCAGCAGTTGTTGTTGTTGGGGCTACATTTGTTGTTTGAGCCACAGTTGTTGTTGTTGGGACTACAGTTGTTGTTGGGGCTACAGTTGTTGTTGTTGGGGCTATAGTTGTTGTTGGGGCTACAGTTGTTGTTGTTGTTGGGGCCACAGTTGTTGGGGCAGTTGTTGTTGTTGGGGCTACAGTTGTTGTTGTTGTTGTTGGGGCCACAGTTGTTGTTGTTGTTGGGACTACAGTTGTTGGGGACACAGTTGTTGTTGTTTGGGCTACAGTTGTTGGGGCTACAGTTGTTGTTGGGGCTGCAGTTGTTGTTGTTGGAGCTACAGTTGTTGTTGGGACTACAGTTGTTGTTGTTGGGGCCACAGTTGTTGTTGTTGGGGCTACAGTTGTTGTTGGGGCCACAGTTGTTGTTGTTGGGGCTACAGTTGTTGTTGTTGTTGGGGCAGCAGTTGTTGTTGGGGCAGCAGTTGTTGTTGTTGGGGCCGCAGTTGTTGTTGTTGGGGCCACAGTTGTTGTTGTTGGGGCTACAGTTGTTGTTGTTGGGGCCAAAGTTGTTGTTGTTGGGGCTACAGTTGTTGTTGGTGCCACAGTTGTTGGGGCTGCAGTTGTTGTTGTTGGGGCTACAGTTGTTGTTGTTGGGGCAGCAGTTGTTGTTGGGGCCACAGTTGTTGGGGCTACAGTTGTTGTTGGGGCTGCAGTTGTTGTTGGGGCGACAGTTGTTGTTGTTGTTGTTGGGGCTACAGTTGTTGTTGGGGCCACAGTTGTTGGGGCTGCAGTTGTTGTAGTTGGGGCCACAGTTGTTGTTGTTGGGGCCACAGTTGTTGTTGGGGCTACAGTTGTTGTTGGGGCCACAGTTGTTGTTGGGGCCACAGTTGTTGTTGTTGGGGCTGCAGTTGTTGTTGTTGGGGCCACAGTTGTTGTTGTTGGGGCTACAGTTGTTGTTGGGGCCACAGTTGTTGTTGGGGCAGCAGTTGTTGTTGGGGCCACAGTTGTTGTTGTTGGGGCTGCAGTTGTTGTTGTTGGGGCCACAGTTGTTGTTGTTGTTGGGGCTGCAGTTGTTGTTGGTGCCACAGTTGTTGTTGGGGCTACAGTTGTTGTTGGAGCCACAGTTGTTGTAGTTGGGGACACAGTTGTTGTTGGGGCCACAGTTGTTGTTGGGGCTACAGTTGTTGTTGTTGGAGCCACAGTTGTTGGGGCAGAAGTTGTTGTTGTTGGGGCTACAGTTGTTGTTATTGTTGGGGCCACAGTTGTTGTTGTTGGGACTACAGTTGTTGGGGCCACAGTTGTTGTTGTTGGGGCTACAGTTGTTGTTGTTGGGGCCACAGTTGTTGTTGTTGGGGCTACAGTTGTTGTTGTTGGGGCCACAGTTGTTGGGGCAGAAGTTGTTGTTGTTGGGGCTACAGTTGTTGTTAATGTTGGGGCCACAGTTGTTGTTGTTGGGACTACAGTTGTTGGGGCCACAGTTGTTGTTGTTTGGGCTACAGTTGTTGGGGCCACAGTTGTTGTTGTTGGGACTACAGTTGTTGGGGCCACAGTTGTTGTTGTTGGGGCTGCAGTTGTTGTTGTTGGGGCTCCAGTTGTTGTTGGTGCAGCAGTTGTTGTTGTTGGGGCTACATTTGTTGTTTGAGCCACAGTTGTTGTTGTTGGGACTACAGTTGTTGTTGGGGCTACAGTTGTTGTTGTTGGGGCTATAGTTGTTGTTGGGGCTGCAGTTGTTGTTGGGACTACAGTTGTTGGGGCCACAGTTGTTGTTGTTGGGGCTACAGTTGTTGTTGTTGGGGCTACAGTTGTTGTTGTTGGGGCCACAGTTGTTGGGGCTACAGTTGTTGTTAATGTTGGGGCCACAGTTGTTGTTGTTGGGACTACAGTTGTTGGGGCCACAGTTGTTGTTGTTTGGGCTACAGTTGTTGGGGCCACAGTTGTTGTTGTTGGAACTACAGTTGTTGGGGCCACAGTTGTTGTTGTTTGGGCTACAGTTGTTGGGGCTACAGTTGTTGTTGTTGGGGCTGCAGTTGTTGTTGTTGGGGCTCCAGTTGTTGTTGGTGCAGCAGTTGTTGTTGTTGGGGCTACATTTGTTGTTTGAGCCACAGTTGTTGTTGTTGGGACTACAGTTGTTGTTGGGGCTACAGTTGTTGTTGTTGGGGCTATAGTTGTTGTTGGGGCTGCAGTTGTTGTTGGGGCTACAGTTGTTGTTGGGGCTGCAGTTGTTGTTGTTGGGGCTGCAGTTGTTGTTGGGGCAGCAGTTGTTGTTGTTGGGGCCACAGTTGTTGTTGTTGGGACTACAGTTGTTGTTGTTGCGGCCACAGTTGTTGTTGGGGCTACAGTTGTTGTTGCGGCCACAGTTGTTGTTGGGGCTACAGTTGTTGTTGGGGCAACAGTTGTTGGGGCAACCGTTGTTGTTGTTGGGGCTATAGTTGTTGTTGGGGCTACAGTTGTTGTTGTTGGGGCCGCAGTTGTTGTTGGGGCTGCAGTTGTTGTTGTTGGGGCTACAGTTGTTGTTGTTGGGGCTACAGTTGTTGTTGGGGCTGCAGTTGTTGTTGTTGGGGCTACAGTTGTTGTTGTTGGGGCTACAGTTGTTGCTTCTTCAGTAAAAAGACAAAAAAAGATGGACTGAATGAATAATGGTAGCCAGGGGGCATTCTCTTGAATAAACAAACACATTACAACATTAGTATGTTTTTGCTAAGTCACAGTTTAAGTCAGGGGTGTCAAACTCATTTTAGTTAAAGGGCCACATGCTGCCCATTTTGATTTCAAGTGGGCCGGACCAGTAAAATCATAGCATAATAACGCATACATAATGACAATATTTCTCTATGTTTAAATCATTGGTGACGCTTTTTGGATGATAACTCCTATTTTAAGGTATTTCTACAATAAACTAGAAACATAAAGATCAATAATGCAGACTTCAGCCCACTGTTTACCTGCCTGAGCTCTCCTATGCAGATTCACTCGCAGTTGGGAAAAATGTTTAGTAATGTCAGTTCTCTAATCAATTGTGACTGTTGCTCAATGGTTAGATTGCCTCTCTTTCAATCAGAGGATCCGTGATTTGATTCCTGATTCAGCTAGTTTTTTTTTTCTGCAAATTTAATTTGCAACTATCCCGCGGTCCGGACTGGACCGCCTGGCAGGCCGGATCCGACCCGCAAGCCATATGTTTGACACCCCTGGTTTAAGTAGTCTTGCAAATTTCAAAGTGGACTTCATGGTAATTATGAAGTTAAATATTAATTGTCAAACAAGCAATTAGTAAAGACAAAAAAATAGGGATCAGGAAAGGACACACACCAATTCACAGACTGTTAAATGAATTTAAAAAAGGGGTACATTTCTTTCCTTTAACAACCATTGGAATCAAATGCAGGCTAAGTGTTTACTTACCAACTACTTTGATGGAAGCAGGATCAACATTGATACCGAGGTTACTGGTCGGGTCATTCACAGCGGCTACGAAGGTTGATGCAACATCTCCAGTCTGTGGGACTGGACTCGAATCAGTTGGAGCGAACACAAGCTCGGTCGCTACAGCAGTCGTAATCTCTCTTTTTGTGGTTCGGGCTTGGCTGCATCATGAAAGAAAATAAATGTATCAAATTATATTAACATTAATAATTTATGAACATGTGCAATATTTCATTTTTGTGCCATTATAAAATTTAAACATTGTGAATAAAGTAAGTATGACTCTTAACATATTAAATGTTACCTGAAATCAATGCGACGAGTTCCTTTGTAAGTATTGGGATTACTTTTCTGGTAGATGGAATTAAGCTGTAGAAATAAAGAAAATAGAAAGAATTAACAAACAAAAAATATGGCAAATTCCAACTTAAATGTAAAACTGCAAAAACAACAGACAGAGAGTGAGTACTAACCGCAGTGTTGACCTTATTTGAAAGCGTCCGGTATTGCGTGCTGCTTTTATCAGTGAGTTCTTCGACAAATGGTTCATCCAAGGTTGCTTGGACGTTCACAAGTGTTTCGGGAGCATCAGTTGTTGGGGCTACAGTTGTTGTTGTTGGGGCTGCAGTTGTTGTGGCTGCAGTTGTTGTTGTGGAGGCCGCAGTTGTTGTTGTTGGGGCTACAGTTGTTGTTGTTGTTGGGGCCACAGTTGTTGGGGCAATTGTTGTTGTTGGGGCTACAGTTGTTGTTGTTGTTGTTGGGGCCACAGTTGTTGTTGTTGGGACTACAGTTGTTGGGGACACAGTTGTTGTTGTTTGGGCTACAGTTGTTGGGGCTACAGTTGTTGTTGGGGCTGCAGTTGTTGTTGTTGGAGCTACAGTTGTTGTTGGGACTACAGTTGTTGTTGTTGGGGCCACAGTTGTTGTTGTTGGGGCTACAGTTGTTGTTGTTGGGGCCACAGTTGTTGTTGTTGGGGCTACAGTTGTTGTTGTTGTTGGGGCAGCAGTTGTTGTTGGGGCAGCAGTTGTTGTTGTTGGGGCCGCAGTTGTTGGGGCCACAGTTGTTGTTGTTGGGGCGACAGTTGTTGTTGTTGTTGGGGCTACAGTTGTTGTTGGGGCCACAGTTGTTGGGGCTGCAGTTGTTGTAGTTGGGGCCACAGTTGTTGTTGTTGGGGCCACAGTTGTTGTTGGGGCTACAGTTGTTGTTGGGGCCACAGTTGTTGTTGGGGCAGCAGTTGTTGTTGGGGCCACAGTTGTTGTTGTTGGGGCTGCAGTTGTTGTTGTTGGGGCCACAGTTGTTGTTGTTGGGGCTACAGTTGTTGGGGCCACAGTTGTTGTTGTTGTTGGGGCTGCAGTTGTTGTTGGTGCCACAGTTGTTGTTGGGGCTACAGTTGTTGTTGGAGCCACAGTTGTTGTAGTTGGGGACACAGTTGTTGTTGGGGCCACAGTTGTTGTTGGGGCTACAGTTGTTGTTGTTGGGGCTACAGTTGTTGTTGGGGCCACAGTTGTTGTTGTTGGGGCCACAGTTGTTGAGGCTACAGTTGTTGTTGGGGCTACAGTTGTTGTTGTTGGGGCCACAGTTGTTGAGGCTACAGTTGTTGTTGGGGCCACAGTTGTTGTTGGGGCTACAGTTGTTGTTGGGGCTGTAGTTGTTGTTGTTGGGGCCACAGTTGTTGGGGCTACAGTTGTTGTTGTTGGGGCCACAGTTGTTGGGGCTACAGTTGTTGTTGTTGGGGCCACAGTTGTTGTTGGGGCTACAGTTGTTGTTGGTGCTACAGTTGTTGTTGGTGCTACAGTTGTTGTAGTTGGGGCCACAGTTGTTGTTGGGGCCACAGTTGTTGTTGTTGGGGCTACAGTTGTTGTTGGGGCCACAGTTGTTGTTGTTGGGGCTACAGTTGTTGTTGGGGCCACAGTTGTTGTTGTTGGGGCCGCAGTTGTTGTTGTTGGGGCCACAGTTGTTGTTGTTGGGGCCGCAGTTGTTGTTGTTGGGGCTACAGTTGTTGTTGGTGCCACAGTTGTTGGGGCTGCAGTTGTTGGGGCTACAGTTGTTGGGGCAGCAGTTGTTGTTGGGGCCACAGTTGTTGGGGCTACAGTTGTTGTTGGGGCTGCAGTTGTTGTTGGGGCCACAGTTGTTGTTGTTGGGGCTACAGTTGTTGTTGGGGCCACAGTTGTTGTTGTTGTTGGGGCCACAGTTGTTGTTGGGGCTACAGTTGTTGTTGGGGCTACAGTTGTCGGGGCCACAGTTGTTGGGGCTACAGTTGTTGTTGTTGGGTCAGCAGTTGTTGGGGCTACAGTTGTTGTTGGGGCCACAGTTGTTGTTGTTGGGGCTACAGTTGTTGGGGCTACAGTTGTTGTTGGGGCCACAGTTATTGGGACCACAGTTGTTGTTGGGGCTACAGTTGTTGTTGGAGCTGCAGTTGTTGTTGTGCCTGCAGTTGTTGTTGTGGCTGCAGTTGTTGTTGTTGGGGCTACAGTTGTTGTTGGGGCCACAGTTGTTGTTGGGGCCACAGTTGTTGTTGTTGGGGCTACAGTTGTTGTTGGGGCCTCAGTTGTTGTTGTTGGGGCCACAGTTGTTGTTGGGGCTACAGTTGTTGTTGTGGCTGCAGTTGTTGTTGTTGGGGCTACAGTTGTTGTTGGGACTACAGTTGTTGTTGTTGGGGCCACAGTTGTTGTTGTTGGGCCGACAGTTGTTGTTGTTGGGGCCACAGTTGTTGTTGTTGGGGCTACAGTTGTTGTTGTTGGGGCAGCAGTTGTTGTTGTTGGGGCTACAGTTGTTGTTGTTGGGGCCACAGTTGTTGGGGCTACAGTTGTTGGGGCCACGGTTGTTGGGGCTGCAGTTGTTGTTGTGGTGATCGCAGTTGTTGGGGCCACAGTTGTTGTTGTTGTTGGGGCTACAGTTGTTGTTGGGGCCACAGTTGTTGTTATTGCGGCCACAGTTGTTGGGGCTGCAGTTGTTGTTGTTGGGGCTACAGTTGTTGTTGTTGTTGGGGCTACAGTTGTTGTTGGGGCCACGGTTGTTGGGGCTGCAGTTGTTGTTGTGGGGGTCGCAGTTGTTGTTGATGGGGCCACAGTTGTTGTTGTTGGGACTACAGTTGTTGGGGCAGCAGTTGTTGTTGTCGCCACAGTTGTTGTTGTTGGGGCTACAGTTGTTGTTGTTGTTGTTGGGGCCACAGTTGTTGTTGTTGGGGCTACAGTTGTTGTTGGGGCCACAGTTGTTGTTATTGCGGCCACAGTTGTTGGGGCTGCAGTTGTTGTTGTTGGGGCTACAGTTGTTGTTGTTGGGGCTGCAGTTGTTGTTGTTGGGGCTGCAGTTGTTGTTGTGGGGGCCGCAGTTGTTGTTGTTGGGGCTACAGTTGTTGTTGTTGTTGGGGCCACAGTTGTTGGGGCTACAGTTGTTGTTGTTGGGGCCACAGTTGTTGGGGCTACAGTTGTTGTTGGGGCCACAGTTGTTGTTGTTGGGGCCACAGTTGTTGTTGTTGGGGCCACAGTTGTTGTTGTGGGGGCTACAGTTGTTGTTGTTGGGGCTACCGTTGCTGTTGTTGTGGGGGCAGTTGTTGTTGCTACAGTTGTTGTTGTTGGGGCTACAGTTGTTGTTGTTGGGGCTACCGTTGTTGTTGTTGGGCCCACAGTTGTTGTTGGGGTTGCAGTTGTTGTTGTTGTGGCTACAGTTGTTGTTTCTTCAGTAAAAAGACAATAAAAGATGGACTGCATTAATAATGGTAGCCAGAGGGCATTCTCTTGAATAAACAAACACATTACAACATGAGTATGTTTTTGCTAAGTCACAGTTTAAGTCAGGGGTGTCAAACTCATTTTAGTTAAAGGGCCACATGGTGCCCGTTTTGATTTCAAGTGGGCCGGACCAGTAACATCATAGCATAATAACACATACATAATGACAATATTTCTCTATGTTTCAATCATTGGTGAAGCGTTTTGGATGATAACTCCTATTTTAAGGTATTTCTACAATAAACTAGAAACATATAGACCAAAAATGCAGACTTCAGCCCACTGTTTACCTGCCTAAGCTCTATGCAGATTCACTCGCAGTTGGGCAACATGTTTAGTAATGTCAGTTGTCTAATCAATTGTGACTGTTGCTCAATGGTTAGATTGCCTCTCTTTCAATCAGAGAATCCGTGGTTTGATTCCTGATTCAGCTAGTTTATTTTTTTCTGCATTTTTAATTTGCAATTATCCCGCGGGCCGGACTGGACCGCCTGGCAGGCCGGATCCGGCCCGCAGGCCGTATGTTTGACACCCCTGGTTTAAGTAGTTGCAAATGTCAAAGTTGACTTCATGGTAATTATGAAGTTAAATATTTATTGTCAAACAAGCAATTAATAAAGAAACAAAAATAGGGATCAGGAAAGGACACACACCAATTCATAGACTGTTAAATTAATAAAAAATAAAATGGGGTATATTTCTTTCCTTTAACAACCATTGGAATTAAATGCAGGCTACGTGTTTACTTACCAACTACTTTGACGGAAGCAGGATCAACACTGATAGCAAAGCTACTGGTCGGGTCATTCACAGCGGCTACTAAGATTGATGCAACATCTGAAACCGCTGGGACTTCTTCACTCGAACCAGCTTCAGCTTCAGCGAACACAAGCTTGACCGCTGCAGCAGTCATCAACTCTCTTTTTGTGGCTGGAGCTTGGCTGCATCAAGAAAGAAAATAAATGTATCAAATTATATTAACATTAATAATTTATGAACATGTGTAAAATTTCATTTTTGTGTCATTATAAAATGTAAACATTGTGAATAAAGTAAGTATGACTCTTAACATATTAAATGTTACCTGAAATCAATGCTACCAGTTCCTTTGAAAGTATCGGGATTACTTTTTTGGTAGATGGCATTAAACTGTAGGAATAAAGAAAATAGAAAGAATTGACAAACAAAAAATATGGTAATCTCCAAATTAAATAAAAAACTGCAAAAGCAACAGCCAGAGAGTGAGTACTAACCGTAGCATTGACATTATTTGCAAGCGCAAGGTATTCCGTGCTGGTTTTATCAGTGAGTGCTGGGACAAATGGTTCAACCAAACTTATTTGGACGTCCAAAACTGTTGGGGGGGCCGCAGTTGTTGTTGTGGGGGTTACAGTTGTTGGGGCCACAGTTGTTGTTGTTGGGGCTACAGTTGTTGTTGTTGGGGCCACAGTTGTTGGGGCTACAGTTGTTGTTGTGGGGGCCACAGTTGTTGTTGTGGGGGCTACAGTTGTTGTTGTGGGGGCCACAGTTGTTGTTGTTGGGGCAGCAGTTGTTGTTGTTGGGGCCGCAGTTGTTGTTGTGGGGGCTACAGTTGTTGTTGTTGGGGCCGCAGTTGTTGTTGGGGCTACAGTTGTTGTTGGGGACACAGTTGTTGTGGAGGCCGCAATTGTTGTTGTTGGGGCTACAGTTGTTGTTGGGGACACAGTTGTTGTTGTTGGGGCTTCAGTTGTTGGGGCAGCAGTTGTTGTTGTTGGGGCTACAGTTGTTGTTGTGGGGGCCACAGTTGTTGTTGTTGTTGGGGCCACAGTTGTTGTTGGTGCTGCAGTTGTTGAGGCTACAGTTGTTGTTGTGGGGGCCGCAGTTGTTGTTGTTGTTGGGGCAGCAGTTGTTGTTGTTGGGGCCACAGTTGTTTTTGGGGCTACAGTTGTTGTTGTGGGGGTCACAGTTGTTGTTGTTGGGGCCACAGTTGTTGTTGTTGTGGCCACAGTTGTTGTTGTTGTTGTTGGGGCTACAGTTGTTGTTGTTGTTGGGGCCACAGTTGTTGTTGGGGCTACAGCTGTTGTTGGGGCCACAGTTGTTGTTTGGGCTGCAGTTGTTGTTGGGGCCACAGTTGTTGTTGTTGGGGCTACAGTTGTTGTTGGGGCCACAGTTGTTGTTGGGGCTACAGTTGTTGTTGTTGGGGCCACAGTTGTTGTTGTTGGGGCTACAGTTGTTGTTGGGGCTACAGTTGTTGTTGGGGCAACAGTTGTTGTTGTTGGGGCCACAGTTGTTGGGGCTACAGTTGTTGTTGTTGGGGCTACAGTTGTTGTTGTTGGGGCAGCAGTTGTTGTTGTGGGGGCCACAGTTGTTGTTGTTGTGGGGGCCACAGTTGTTGTTGGGGCCACAGTTGTTGTTGTTGGAACTACAGTTGTTGTTGTTAGGGCAGCAGTTGTTGTTGTTGGGGCCGCAGTTGTTGTTGTGAGGGCTACAGTTGTTGTTGTTGGGGCCGCAGTTGTTGTTGTGGGGGTTACAGTTGTTGGGGCCACAGTTGTTGTTGTTGGGGCCGCAGTTGTTGTTGTTGTTGGGGCTGCAGTTGTTGTAGTTGGGGCTTCAGTTGTTGGGGCAGCAGTTGTTGTTGTTGGGGCTACAGTTGTTGTTGTCGGGGCCGCAGTTGTTGTTGTGGGGGCCACAGTTGTTGTTGTTGTTGGGGCCACAGTTGTTGTTGGTGCTACAGTTGTTGAGGCTACAGTTGTTGTTGTGGGGGCCGCAGTTGTTGTTGTTGGGGCCACAGTTGTTGTTGGGGCTGCAGTTCTTGTTGTGGGGGTCGCAGTTGTTGCTGTTGGGGCCACAGTTGTTGTTGTTGTGGCCACAGTTGTTGTTGTTGGGGCCACAGTTGTTGTCGTGGCTACAGTTGTTGTTGGGGCCACAGTTGTTGTTTGGGCTGCAGTTGTTGTTGGGGCCACAGTTGTTGTTGTTGGGGCTACAGTTGTTGTTGGGGCCACAGTTGTTGTTGTTGGGGCCACAGTTGTTGTTGTTGGGGCTACAGTTGTTGTTGGGTTTACAGTTGTTGTTGTTGTTGGGGCCACAGTTGTTGTTGTTGGGGCTACAGTTGTTGTTGTTGGGGCCACAGTTGTTGTTGGGGCTACAGTTGTTGTTGGGGCTACAGTTGTTGGGGCCGCAGTTGTTGTTGTTGGGGCCGCAGTTGTTGTTGTGGGGAAAGCAGTTGTTGTTGTTGTTGGGGCTGCAGTTGTTGTAGTTGGGGCTTCAGTTGTTGGGGCAGCAGTTGTTGTTGTTGGGGCTACAGTTGTTGTTGTCGGGGCCGCAGTTGTTGTTGTGGGGGCCACAGTTGTTGTTGTTGTTGGGGCCACAGTTGTTGTTGGTGCTACAGTTGTTGAGGCTACAGTTGTTGTTGTGGGGGCCGCAGTTGTTGTTGTTGGGGCAGCAGTTGTTGTTGTTGGGGCCACAGTTGTTGTTGGGGCTGCAGTTGTTGTTGTGGGGGTCGCAGTTGTTGCTGTTGGGGCCACAGTTGTTGTTGTTGTGGCCACAGTTGTTGTTGTTGGGGCCACAGTTGTTGTTGTTGGGGCCACAGTTGTTGTTGTGGGGAAAGCAGTTGTTGTTGTTGTTGGGGCTGCAGTTGTTGTAGTTGGGGCTTCAGTTGTTGGGGCAGCAGTTGTTGTTGTTGGGGCTACAGTTGTTGTTGTCGGGGCCGCAGTTGTTGTTGTGGGGGCCACAGTTGTTGTTGTTGTTGGGGCCACAGTTGTTGTTGGTGCTACAGTTGTTGAGGCTACAGTTGTTGTTGTGGGGGCCGCAGTTGTTGTTGTTGGGGCCACAGTTGTTGTTGGGGCTGCAGTTGTTGTTGTGGGGGTCGCAGTTGTTGTCGTGGCTACAGTTGTTGTTGGGGCCACAGTTGTTGTTTGGGCTGCAGTTGTTGTTGGGGCCACAGTTGTTGTTGTTGGGGCTACAGTTGTTGTTGGGGCCACAGTTGTTGTTGTTGGGGCCACAGTTGTTGTTGTTGGGGCTACAGTTGTTGTTGGGGCTACAGTTGTTGTTGTTGTTGGGGCCACAGTTGTTGTTGTTGGGGCTACAGTTGTTGTTGTTGGGGCCACAGTTGTTGTTGGGGCTACAGTTGTTGGGGCCGCAGTTGTTGGGGCTGCAGTTGTTGTTGTTGGGGCTGCAGTTGTTGTTGTGGGGGCCGCAGTTGTTGTTGGGGCTACAGTTGTTGTTGTTGGGGCCACAGTTGTTGTTGTTGGGGCTACAGTTGTTGTTGGGGCCACAGTTGTTGTTGTTGGGGCCACAGTTGTTGTTGTTGGGGCTACAGTTGTTGTTGGGGCTACAGTTGTTGTTGTTGTTGGGGCCACAGTTGTTGTTGTTGGGGCTACAGTTGTTGTTGTTGGGGCCACAGTTGTTGTTGGGGCTACAGTTGTTGGGGCCGCAGTTGTTGGGGCTGCAGTTGTTGTTGTTGGGGCTGCAGTTGTTGTTGTGGGGGCCGCAGTTGTTGTTGGGGCTACAGTTGTTGTTGTTGGGGCTACAGTTGTTGTTGTTGGGGCCGCAGTTGTTGTTGTTGGGACAGCAGTTGTTGTTGTTGGGTCTACAGTTGTTGGGGCTACAGTTGTTGTTGTTGTTGGGGCCACAGTTGTTGTTCTTGGGGCCACAGTTGTTGGGGCTACAGTTGTTGTTGTGGGGGCTACAGTTGTTGTTGTTGGGGCCACAGTTGTTGTTGCTACAGTTGTTGTTGTTGGGGCTACAGTTGTTGTTGGGGCTACTGTTGTTGTTGCTACAGTTGTTGTTGTTGGGGCTACAGTTGTTGTGGGGGCTACAGTTGTTGTTGTTGGGGCCACAGTTGTTGTTGCTACAGTTGTTGTTGTTGGGGCTACAGTTGTTGTTGGGGCTACTGTTGTTGTTGCTACAGTTGTTGTTGTTGGGGCCACAGTTGTTGTTGCTACAGTTGTTGTTGTTGGGGCTACAGTTGTTGTTGGGGCTACTGTTGTTGTTGGGGCTACCGTTGTTGTTGTTGGGCCCACAGTTGTTGTTGGGGCTGCAGTTGTTGTTGTTGGGGCTACAGTTGTTGTTTCTTCAGTAAAAAGACAATAAAAGATGGACTGAATTAATAATGGTAGCCAGAGAGCATTCTCTTGAATAAACAAACACATTACAATATGAGTATGTTTTTGCTAAGTCACAGTTTAAGTCAGGGGTGTCAAACTCATTTTAGTTAAAGGGCCACATGGTGCCCGTTTTGATTTCAAGTGGGCCGGACCAGTAACATCATCGCATAATAACACATACATAATGACAATATTTCTCTATGTTTCAATCATTGGTGAAGCGTTTTGGATGATAACTCCTATTTTAAGGTATTTCTACAATAAACTAGAAACATATAGACCAAAAATGCAGACTTCAGCCCACTGTTTACCTGCCTAAGCTCTATGCAGATTCACTTGCAGTTGGGCAACATGTTTAGTAATGTCAGTTGTCTAATCAATTGTGACTGTTGCTCAATGGTTAGATTGCCTCTCTTTCAATCAGAGGATCCGTGGTTTGATTCCTGATTCAGCTAGTTTTTTTTTCTGAAATTTTAATTTGCAATTTTCCCACGGGCCGGACTGGACCGCCTGGCAGGCCGGATCCGGCCCGCAGGCCTTATGTTTGACACCCCTGGTTTAAGTAGTTGCAAATGTCAAAGTGGACTTCATTGTAATTATGAAGTTAAATATTTATCGTCAAACAAGCAATTAATAAAGAAAAAAAAAATAGGGATCAGGAAAGGACACACACCAATTCATAGACTGTTAAATTAATAAAAAATAAAATGGGGTATATTTCTTTCCTTTAACAACCATTGGAATTAAATGCAGGCTACGTGTTTACTTACCAACTACTTTGACGGAAGCAGGATCAACACTGATAGCGAAGCTACTGGTCGGGTCATTCACAGCGGCTACTAAGGTTGATGCAACATTTGAAACCGCTGGGACTTCTTCACTCGAACCAGCTTCAGCTTCAGCGAACACAAGCTCGACCGCTGCAGCCGTCATCAACTCTCTTTTTGTGCCTGGAGCTTGGCTACATCATGAAAGAAAATAAATGTATCAAATTATATTAACATTAATAATTTATGAACATGTGTAACATTTCATTTTTGTGTCATTATAAAATGTAAACATTGTGAATAAAGTAAGTATGACTCTTAACATATTAAATGTTACCTGAAATCAATGCTACCAGTTCCTTTGAAAGTATCGGGATTACTTTTTTGGTAGATGGCATTAAACTGTAGGAATAAAGAAAATAGAAAGAATTGACAAACAAAAAATATGGTAATCTCCAAATTAAATAAAAAACTGCAAAAGCAACAGACAGAGAGTGAGTACTAACCGTAGCATTGACATTATTTGCAAGCGCAAGGTATTCCGTGCTGGTTTTATCAGTGAGTGCTGGGACAAATGGTTCAACCAAACTTATTTGGACGTCCAAAACTGTTGGGGGAGCTGCAGTTGTTGTTGTTGGGGCTGCAGTTGTTGTTGAGGCCACAGTTGTTGTTGTTGTTGTTGGGGCTACAGTTGTTGTTGTTGGGGCCACAGTTGTTGTTGTTGGGGCCACAGTTGTTGTTGTTGGGGCTACAGTTGTTGTTGTTGGGGCTACAGTTGTTGTAGTTGGGGCTACAGCTGCTGTTGTTGGGGCAGCAGTTGTTGTTGGGGGGGCCGCAGTTGTTGTTGTTGGGGCCACAGTTGTTGTTGTGGGGGCTACAGTTGGTGTTGTGGGGGCCACAGTTGTTGTTGTTGTTGGGGCAGCAGTTGTTGTTGTTGGGGCTGCAGTTGTTGTAGTTGGGGCTTCAGTTGTTGGGGCAGCAGTTGTTGTTGTTGGTGCTACAGTTGTTGAGGCTACAGTTGTTGTTGTGGGGGCCGCAGTTGTTGTTGTTGTTGGGGCCGCAGTTGTTGTTGTTGGGGCAGCAGTTGTTGTTGTTGGGGCCACAGTTGTTGTTGGGGCTACAGTTGTTGTTGTTGGGGCTACAGTTGTTGTTGGGGCCACGGTTGTTGGGGCTGCAGTTGTTGTTGTTGGGGCCACAGTTGTTGTGGCCACAGTTGTTGTTGTTGTTGTTGTTGTTGTTGGGGGTACAGTTGTTGTTGTTGTTGGGGCCACAGTTGTTGTTGGGGCTACAGCTGTTGTTGGGGCCACAGTTGTTGTCGTGGCTACAGTTGTTGTTGGGGCCACAGTTGTTGTTGTTTGGGCTGCAGTTGTTGTTGGGGCCACAGTTGTTGTTGTTGTTGGGGCTACAATTGTTGTTGTTGGGGCCACAGTTGTTGTTGTTGTTGGGGATACAGTTGTTGTTGGGGCTACAGTTGTTGTTGGAGCCACAGTTGTTGGGGCTACAGTTGTTGTTGTTGGGGCCACAGTTGTTGTTGTTGGGGCTACAGTTGTTGTTGGGGCTACAGTTGTTGGGGCCGCAGTTGTTGTTGTTGGGGCTTCAGTTGTTGTTGTGGGGGCCGCAGTTGTTGTTGGGGCTACAGTTGTTGTTGTTGGGGCCGCAGTTGTTGTTGTTGGGGCCGCAGTTGTTGGGGCTGCAGTTGTTGTTGTTGGGACTGCAGTTGTTGTTGTTGGGGCCGCAGTTGTTGGGGCCGCAGTTGTTGTTGTTGGGGCCGCAGTTGTGGGGGCCGCAGTTGTTGTTGTTGGGGCTACAGTTGTTGGGGCTGCAGTTGTTGTTGTGGGGGCCGCAGTTGTTGTTGGGGCTACAGTTGTTGTTGTTGGGGCCGCAATTGTTGATGTGGGGGCCGCAGTTGTTGTTGTTGGGGCTACAGTTGTTGTTGTTGGGGCCACAGTTGTTGTTGTGGGGGCTACAGTTGTTGTTGTTTTTGGGGCTACAGTTGTTGTTGTTGGGGCAGCAGTTGTTGTTGTTAGGGCTGCAGTTGTTGTTGTGGGGGCCGCAGTTGTTGGGGCTGCAGTTGTTGTTGTGGGGGCCGCAGTTGTTGTTGTTGGGGCTGCAGTTGTTGTTGTTGGGGCCACAGTTGTTGTTGTTGTTGGGGATACAGTTGTTGTTGGGGCTACAGTTGTTGTTGTTGTTGGAGCCACAGTTGTTGGGGCTACAGTTGTTGTTGTTGGGGCCACAGTTGTTGTTGTTGTTGGGGCTACAGTTGTTGGGGCCGCAGTTGTTGTTGTTGGGGCGTCAGTTGTTGTTATGGGGGCCGCAGTTGTTGTTGGGGCTACAGTTGTTGTTGTTGGGGCCGCAGTTGTTGGGGCTGCAGTTGTTGTTGTTAGGGCTGCAGTTGTTGTTGTGGGAGCCGCAGTTGTTGTTGTTGGGGCTGCAGTTGTTGTTGTGGGGGCCGCAGTTGTTGTTGGGGCTACAGTTGTTGTTGTTGGGGCCGCAATTGTTGATGTGGGGGCCGCAGTTGTTGTTGTTGGGGCTACAGTTGTTTTTGTTGGGGCCACAGTTGTTGTTGTGGGGGCTACAGTTGTTGTTGTTGGGGCTACAGTTGTTGTTGTTGGGGCAGCAGTTGTTGTTGTTAGGGCTGCAGTTGTTGTTGTGGGGGCCGCAGTTGTTGTTGTGGGGGCCGCAGTTGTTGTTTGGGATGCAATTGTTGTTGTGGGGGCCGCAGTTGTTGTTGTGGGGGCCGCAGTTGTTGTTGGGGCTACAGTTGTTGTTGTTGGGGCTACAGTTGTTGTTGTTGGGGCCGCAGTTGTTGTTGTTGGGGCTATAGTTGTTGTTGTTGGGGCCGCAGTTGTTGTTGTTGGGACAGCAGTTGTTGTTGTTGGGGCTATAGCTGTTGGGGCTGCAGTTGTTGTTGTTGTGGCTGCAGTTGTTGTTGTGGGGGCCGCAGTTGTTGTTGTTGGGGCTACAGTTGTTGTTGTTGGGGCCACAGTTGTTGGGGCTACAGTTGTTGTTGTTGGGGCAACAGTTGTTGGGGCTACAGTTGTTGTTGTTGTTGGGGCCACAGTTGTTGTTGTTGGGGCCACAGTTGTTGTTGTTGGGGCTACAGTTGTTGTTGTGGGGGCTACAGTTGTTGGGGCTAGCGTTGCTGTTGTTGGGGCCACAGTTGTTGTTGGGGCTACAGTTGTTGTTGTTGGGGCCGCAGTTGTTGTTGTTGGGGCTACAGTTGTTGTTGTTGGGACCGCAGTTGTTGTTGTTGGGACAGCAGTTGTTGTTGTTGGGGCTACAGTTGTTGGGGCTGCAGTTGTTGTGGCTGCAGTTGTTGTTGTGGGGGCCGCAGTAGTTGTTGTTGGGGCTACAGTTGTTGTTGTTGTTGGGGCCACAGTTGTTGGGGCTACAGTTGTTGTTGTTGGGGCCACAGTTGTTGGGGCTACAGTTGTTGTTGTTGTTGGGGCCACAGTTGTTGTTGTTGGGGCCACAGTTGTTGTTGTTGGGGCTACAGTTGTTGTTGTGGGGGCTACAGTTGTTGTTGTTGGGCCCACAGTTGTTGTTGGGGCTGCAGTTGTTGTTGTTGGGGCTACAGTTGTTGTTTCTTCAGTAAAAAGACAATAAAAGATGGACTGAATGAATAATGGTAGCCAGAGGGCATTCTCTTGAATAAACAAACACATTACAACATGAGTATATTTTTGCTATGTCACAGTTTAAGTCAGGGGTGTCAAACTCATTTTAGTTAAAGGGCCACATGGTGCCCGTTATGATTTCAAGTGGGCCGGACCAGTAACATCATCGCATAATAACATATACATAGTGACAATATTTCTCTATGTTAATGGTTAGATTGCCTCTCTTTCAATTAGAGGATCCGTGGTTTGATTCCTGATTCAGCTAGTTTTTTTTCTGAAATTTTAATTTACAATTATCCCGCGGGCCGGACTGGACCGCCTGGCAGGCCGGATCCGGCCCGCAGGCCTTATGTTTGACACCCCTGGTTTAAGTAGTTGCAAATGTCAAAGTGGACTTCATGGTAATTATGAAGTTAAATATTTATTGTCAAACAAGCAATTAATAAAGAAAAAAAAATAGGGATCAGGAAAGGACACACACCAATTCATAGACTGTTAAATTAATAAAAAATAAAATGGGGTATATTTCTTTCCTTTAACAACCATTGGAATTAAATGCAGGCTACGTGTTTACTTACCAACTACTTTGACGGAAGCAGGATCAACACTGATAGCGAAGCTACTGGTCGGGTCATTCACAGCGGCTACTAAGGTTGATGCAACATTTGAAACCGCTGGGACTTCTTCACTCGAACCAGCTTCAGCTTCAGCAAACACAAGCTCGACCGCTGCAGCAGTCATCAACTCTCTTTTTGTGGCTGGAGCTTGGCTGCATCAAGAAAGAAAATAAATGTATCAAATTATATTAACATTAATAATTTATGAACATGTGTAATATTTCATTTTTGTGTCATTATAAAATGTAAACATTGTGAATAAAGTAAGTATGACTCTTAACATATTAAATGTTACCTGAAATCAATGCTACCAGTTCCTTTGAAAGTATCGGGATTACTTTTTTGGTAGATGGCATTAAACTGTAGGAATAAAGAAAATAGAAAGAATTGACAAACAAAAAATATGGTAATCTCCAAATTAAATAAAAAACTGCAAAAGCAACAGACAGAGAGTGAGTACTAACCGTAGCATTGACATTATTTGCAAGCGCAAGGTATTCCGTGCTGGTTTTATCAGTGAGTGCTGGGACAAATGGTTCAACCAAACTTATTTGGACGTCCAAAACTGTTGGGGGAGCTGCAGTTGTTGTTGTTGGGGCTGCAGTTGTTGTTGGGGCCACAGTTGTTGTTGTTGTTGGGGCTACAGTTGTTGTTGTTGGGGCCGCAGTTGTTGGGGCTGCAGTTGTTGTTGTTGGGGCTGCAGTTGTTGTTGTGGGGGCCGTAGTTGTTGTTGTTGTTGTTGGGGCTACAGTTGTTGTTGTTGGGGCCGCAGTTGTTGTTGTTGGGGCCGCAGTTGTTGGGGCTGCAGTTGTTGTTGTTGGGGCTGCAGTTGTTGTTGTGGGGGCCGCAGTTGTTGTGGGGGCCACAGTTGTTGTTGTTGGGGCCACAGTTGTTGTTGTTGGGGCTACAGTTGTTGTTGTTGGGGCCGCAGTTGTTGTTGTGGGGGTTTCAGTTGTTGGGGCCACAGTTGTTGTTGTTGGGGCTACAGTTGTTGTTGTTGTGGCTACAGTTGTTGTTGTTGGGGCTGCAGTTGTTGTTGTTGGGCCCACAGTTGTTGTTGTTGGGGCTGCAGTTGTTGTTGTTGTTGGGGCAGCAATTGTTGTTGGGGGGGCCGCAGTTGTTGTTGTTGGGGCCGCAGTTGTTGTTGTTGGGGCTACAGTTGTTGTTGTGGACACAGTTGTTGTGGGGGCCGCAGTTGTTGTTGTTGGGGCTACAGTTGTTGTTGTTGGGGCTACAGTTGTTGTTGGGGACACAGTTGTTGTTGTTGGGGCTGCAGTTGTTGTAGTTGGGGCTTCAGTTGTTGTTGTTGGGGCAGCAGTTGTTGTTGTTGGGGCTACAGTTGTTGTTGTCGGGGCCGCAGTTGTTGTTGTGGGGGCTACAGTTGTTGTTGGGGACACAGTTGTTGTTGTTGTTGGGGTCACAGTTGTTGTTGTTGGGGCCACAGTTGTTGTTGTGGGGGCAGCAGTTGTTGTTGTTGGGGCTGCAGTTGTTGTAGTTGGGGCTTCAGTTGTTGTTGTTGGGGCAGCAGTTGTTGTTGTTGGGGCTACAGTTGTTGTTGGGGCCACAGTTGTTGTTGGTGCTACAGTTGTTGAGGCTACAGTTGTTGTTGTGGGGGCCGCAGTTGTTGTTGTTGTTGGGGCCGCAGTTGTTGTTGTTGGGGCAGCAGTTGTTGGGGCCACAGTTGTTGTTGGGGCTACAGTTGTTGTTGTTGGGGCTACAGTTGTTGTGGGGGCCACGGTTGTTGGGGCTGCAGTTGTTGTTGTGGGGGTCGCAGTTGTTGTTGTTGGGGCCACAGTTGTTGTGGCCACAGTTGTTGTTGGGGCCACAGTTGTTGTTGTTGGGAATACAGCTGTTGTTGGGGCCACAGTTGTTGTCGTGGCTACAGTTGTTGTTGGGGCCACAGTTGTTGTTGTTTGGGCTGCAGTTGTTGTTGGGGCCACAGTTGTTGTTGTTGGGGCTACAGTTGTTGTTGGGGCCACAGTTGTTGTTGGGGCTACAGTTGTTGGGGCCACAGTTGTTGTTGTTGTTGGGGATACAGTTGTTGTTGGTGCTACAGTTGTTGTTGTTGTTGGAGCTACAGTTGTTGGGGCTGCAGTTGTTGGGGCCACAGTTGTTGTTGTTATTGGGGCTACAGTTGTTGGGGCTTCAGTTGTTGTTGTGGGGGCCGCAGTTGTTGTTGTTGTTGGGGCTACAGTTGTTGTTGTTGGGGCAGCAGTTGTTGGGGCCGCAGTTGTTGGGGCTGCAGTTGTTGTTGTTGGGGCTGCAGTTGTTGTTGTTGGGGCCGAAGTTGTTGTTGTGGGGGCCGCAGTTGTTGTTGGGGCTACAGTTGTTGTTGTTGGGGCTGCAGTTGTTGTTGTTGGGGCCGAAGTTGTTGTTGTGGGGGCCGCAGTTGTTGTTGGGGCTACAGTTGTTGTTGTTGGGGCCGCAATTGTTGATGTGGGGGCCGCAGTTGTTGTTGTTGGGGCTGCAGTTGTTGTTGTTGGGGCCACAGTTGTCGTTGTGGGGCCTACAGTTGTTGTTGTTGTTGGGGCTACAGTTGTTGTTGGGGCAGCAGTTGTTGTTGTTAGGGCTGCAGTTGTTGTTGTGGGGGCCGCAGTTGTTGTTGTGGGGGCCGCAGTTGTTGTTGGGGATGCAGTTGTTGTTGTGGGGGCCGCAGTTGTTGTTGGGGATGCAGTTGTTGTTGTGGGGGCCGCAGTTGTTGTTGTGGGGGCCACAGTTGTTGGGGCTACAGTTTTTGTTGTTGTTGGTGCCACAGTTGTTGTTGGGGCTGCAATTGTTGTTTTTGTTGTTGTTGGGGCTACTGTTGTTGTTGTTGTTGGGGTCACAGTTGTTGTTGGGGCTACAGTTGTTGTTGTTGGGGCTGCAGTTGTTGTTGTTGGGGCCACAGTTGTTGTTGGGGCTACAGTTGTTGTTGTTGGGGCTGCAGTTGTTGTTGTTGGGGCCACAGTTGTTGTTGGGGCTACAGTTGTTGTTGTTGCGGCAGCAGTTGTTGTTTGGGCCACAGTTGTTGGGGCTACAGTTGTTGTTGGGGCAGCAGTTGTTGTTGGGGCTACAGTTGTTGTTGGAGCTGCAGTTGTTGGGGCCACAGTTGTTGTTGTTGTTTGGGCTACAGTTGTTGTTGGGGCAGCAGTTGCTGTTGTTGGGGATACAGTTGTTGTTGGGGCAGCAGTTGTTGTTGGGGTTACATTTGTTGTTGTTTGGGCCACGGTTGTTGTTGTTGTTGCGGCAGCAGTTGGTGTTGTTGGGGCCACAGTTGTTGTTGAGGCTACAGTTATTGTTGTTGAGGCCAAAGTTGTTGTTGTTGGGGCTACAGTTGTTGTTGGGGCCACAGTTGTTGGGGCTGCAGTTGTTGTTGGGACCACAGTTGTTGGGGCTACAGTTGTTGTTGGAGCCACAGTTGTTGTTGTTGTTGGGGCTACAGTTGTTGTGTCAGCAGTTGTTGTTGTTGGGGCTGCAGTTGTTGGGGCTGCAGTTGCTGTTGTTGTTGGGGCCACAGTTGTTGGGGCTACAGTTGTTGTTGTTGTTGTTGGTGCAGCAGTTGTTGTTGTTGTTGGGGCAGCAGTTGTTGTTGTTGGGGCCACAGTTGTTGTTGGGGCTACAGTTGTAGTTGGGGCTACAGTTGTTGTTGTTGTTGGGCCCACAGTTGTTGTTGTTGGGGCTACAGTTGTTGTTGCTGTTGGGGCCACAGTTGTTGGGGCTACAGTTGTTGTTGTTGGGGCCACAGCTGTTGTTGTTGTTGGGGCTACAGTTGTTGTTGTTGGGGCCACAGTTGGTGTTGTTGGGGCAGTAGTTGGTGTTGATTGTGCTGTTGTATGTGCCACTGATGAGTTTTTACAAGAAACATTGGATGAGATGTTGGCAAGGACTTTACCCTAACTTTTTTTTTTGTTGTTCACTAGAATTTTTATGTATTTCATGAAGATCCTTCAAAAGCATTGGATTTAACTTTTAACAACTTACCGATCAGAATCAGGAAAATCGATCCTATCTTCCCGACAGCCATCTTGTTTTTTTCTGAATCAATAAAATTAAACAATACAGAAACCTTTGTAAACACACAATATGTAAAAACCTTTTACATTCTAGGGTAAAACTAATCTAGATAAAACTCGGATATCAGTCAAAGAGTTGTAGCAGGTTATCATAAATTATTACCCCAAAAATTATGTTGCTTTAAATAATCACATGTGAAAATGATGCATCATTCAGATTCAAATACAGAAGTTTTATGTTAGGAGCTTCCCAGCTACTGTAGCAGTAGCAACCATGTTTGCCCCTGGTATGATGGAGCTGACTGAAACACCACAAAAAGGATTAAACTTCCTCCTGAAATACCTCAACATTTCTTGAATTCATTAATAAGATATTGGTATCTGTCATATGCAAACCTTAAATGTTATATGACAGCCAACATCTATTAAGGTCTTTTTTTTGGAACAGAATAAAGGCAAATTATGTGTTATTACATTATGATCGCCTTTCACAATTATGTGACACTGAATGTCCATTGCTTAGGACTGCCCCTGAACGCAACTGACGTAATACACGTGCGTCTTGTTTACGTTCTAAATGAGGCTAAATACTAGCAGAGTTTTGGTGAGGGAAGCTGAGCTTGAGCAGCCGAATTTGGATACAATCCGACCGGCACCCCATGGCTTTAAAGCTAACGTCTGGAAGAATTTCACTTCTTCTTCCGCCCAAAGAGCGAAGCGAATCATGAACTATATTGCACATTTTTTTTACACAGCTTTGTGCCTCTACTCAGTCCATGAGAACAAGGCATTCACCCTATGTTGCACACTTTGGAACCGAGATACACTATTCATCTAGTAACATGTGGTTTCTGGACATCTGTTCGCACAGAATATTGTGTCACCGTAAACGTGCTCTTCATCAATGTATAGTTTTACCACATGTTGTAAGTGTTGTTTTTGCCCGAGAGCTGCATTACTCATTGCCTAAACAAGGGGATTTCTTTAAAGAAAAATCTATATTATTTAGTTATGAATAAGGGCAGCATGTTATGTGAAGTTACTTAAAACAAACTGAATTCTTTGTCATACACAATTGTTTGCAATAATTTATTATCTCACATTTTTTCAGTACTTCTCGGTACGATAGAAAAAATATTCTTAGCGATATAATTATTTAAATTAACGCGAACTGGATCTGGATAACCGGCGTACAATGGATTGATAGATGAACCAATGTAAAATGTATTTATTTAAGTTAATTGAAGCATTGCTTAAATTGACCTTTGCCCAATTTAGGTCAAACAGCTAACTACTGTAGCTAGACAGTATTATCAATAGATTTAAGAATGTACTTACCCAAAATGATAAGATATAAGATGAAAAGTTATGAATTCCTCCTCTTTTTCTGCTCTCAATGTTTTAAACTATTTCAGTGTCTCATAATTCAGTCCAGCTTACATCTGTCCTGTTGCAAACCTTTCCCCTTATGTGACAGTCCAGATCAATGAAGGCTTTATACTGTAATGGAATGAAGGTTAATGACATAACTTATAGATGTCTTTTATTTTCAGCATTCTATCTGTCAGTTCCTTGGCTCAATATCATAGCACACTCCCTTCTTTTGTCCTGTGAATGTCTAGTGCATTACATGTGAATGTTGAAAGACGTTCTACCAGTTTGACAGTAAAACAATTATATAATTAAAGGTATTAGTGATGCAGAAATGGAGCAGAAATAAATCCAAGAAGAAAAAATATATTATACATATTTGTTCTACCAGGCGGTAAACTGGACATTTGTTGGCACAGAATATTGTGTCACCGTAAGCATGTTCTTTATCAATGTATAGTTGTACCACATTTTCCAGAAAGCGTTATTTTTGCACAAAAGCTGAATGCTCATTGCCCATAACAAGGGGATTTGTTTGAAGAGAAGTCTATATTATTTATTTTGTGAATGAGGGCAGCTTGTTATGTCAAATGACTCAAAACATGCTGAATTCTGTGTTTCTGTGTTCAGTGCTGCTATAGGGCCAATTTTATTTCTTCAAAATAAATCATGTCAATAAACATTTTGATGCATCAGGATTAATTGATAATTGTTTAATAATCAAATCATAGCCCTCTTTATTGGAATCGAAGCTTCAGGTGCCTCAAGATTACCACCCCCTAGAGTTCCACCAGTGCGAATTTACATTTGGACAAACAAATAGAGATTTCTAGTGAGGTGAGAATGAAAAAACAAACATATTATATGTATATATATATATATATATATATATATATATATATATATATATATATATATATATATGTATATATGTATATATATATATATATATATATATATATATATATGTATATATAAGTTATTGAAGTAAATATATAATGGATGATAGTAAAATGAAAGTACAAGACAATAATGTATTATCTCAATTTTTGTCAGTACTTGATTCTTAGCAATATAAATATGAAACTTAACACAAACTGGATATGGATACACAGCATGAAATGGATTGGTAGATGAACCAATGAAAAAAATATTTATTTAAGTTCATTGAAGCTTTTGCTTAAATTGACCCCTGCCCAATATGGGCCATTCAGCTTCCTGTATGCAGACTAGTACAGTGTTTTCTCCAGGTGTGAAGGTGCTGACAAAAACATCACAAAAAAAGATTTAATTTCCTCCTGAACGCACGATCCACTCTTGCAACAATCCCCCTTTCAGTTTGTATGGACCGACTTTATGTCCTGACAGTATTATCAATCGATTTAAGAATGTACTTACCCAAAATGATAAGATATAAGATGAAACGTTATGAATTCCTCCTCTCTTTCTGCTCTCAATGTTTTAAACTATTTCCGTGTCTGTTAAATCAGTCCAGGTCACATCTGTCCTTTTGCAAACCTTTCCCCTTGTGTGACAGTCCACATCTATGAAGGCCTTTATATTGTAATGGAATGAAGGTTAGTGACGTAACTTATAGGTTTATTATTTTTGCATATTGCATTCAAACTGACAGTTCTTTGGCTCAATATTATAGCACACCCCCTTCTTTTGTCAAGTGAATTTCCTTTTGCATTCCACCTGTGAATGTTGAAAGATGTTCTACCAGCATGACAGTAAAACAAAATATGAAAATAGGATATAAACCAGTAGGGAGGATACAGCGTAAGATTATTTGTTACTATATCACACTTTTTCATTACTTAATGATATCATTTGAATTAACTCCCCTTATACCGGGATGAATGACATACAATAGATTGATGGATCAACAAAAGTATAACTACATTTTTTACTTTTGCTGAAGTTGAAACTTGCTTATTATGAGTCAAGAGCTTCCTAGCTGTAGGTAGTAATTAGCTAGCTTACAGTGTTTGCTCCAAGTCTGATGGTGCTGACTGAAACTCTACAAAAAAGGTTTAAACTCCACTAATTGATAGAAGAGAATTACTCTTATTTATCATTTGACCTTCATCTTGCCTCTCAAAAACTGACAGGGAGCCTCTATATAACCTCTATATAACAAAGGACGATGGTCTATTAAGACCATCGTCCTTTGTTATATAAATACCTAATAATGTATTTACTTTTAAAAAAAAGATATGAGGAAATGTTCAAATGTTCTTGGCTCAGTATAATGGCACTCCCTCCCTTTTGTCCTGCAGTATTTACATTCCTCCTGCATGAATGTCGAAAGAAGTTCCACCAGTATGAAACTAAGCCTTGTTTCAAAAATCAATTTTAGTCATTTGTTACGAACCCAATATCAAGACATTTCTGAAACATGGCTCCATACTAAATCATGGATGATGAATTTCAAATTGACAATTTTGTTCTAGAGCTGAAAAGGCTCTGAGAGGAGCAAACAACATTTAAAGGCCTCCCTTTGCTCTGACTATAAACTGTGAAAAAGTCTTCCTGATGTCGCCCACAGTTTTTTTTAAGAGCCACTGTGAAGCTCAAAGTGTGAGGCTACGGCTATTGGCTAGGTCAAGAATGGGCAAAGAGGTGGACTGTCGGTAGAACTGTGTTGAGCACCAGGTGAGCAGCAGAGCAGACAGCTGTGGTGAGTGAACTGAGACTGTACCCACCTGTCACTAAAAGCGACCACGCCCTCAATTATGTCTAACTTTAAGCTTTTATATAATCAAAACAGGTGATATAATAATAATTAAGATCATGTACAGTTGTCATAAACGGATAAAGTAGTTATAGAGAACAACATGTTTGTTCTACCAGGCTGTAATCATGAATATTTCTGCTGTAAAGTTAGGCCTTTTAATACGAGGCCCTATGGACATTGACTGTCTTTTGGAGTCAACCTCAAGTGGTCATTCAGGAGCTGCAAAGTGTTGCTCTTCCTTGTTGGCTTTATTTCTCTGCATTTTGTAATTTTCTTTCAAATTAAGTGTACATTATTCTGTATTTAAATGTATACAATGACCGGTTGTTGAAGCCGTCAGAGTTGTTGGAGCAGTGGGAGTTGTTGTAGGCGCCGGAGTTGTTGGGAGTTGTCGTCTGCGACACTCGATCGCCTGTTGATGTATTTGTCATAAAAATTGCCACTGGCTATGGAAGTTGAAGCTGAATATTAGTGCTAGGTTAAAGTCCAGGTTTGTCTTATTTATTTTTAAGTGTCTTGAACCACATCAATAATATTTCTGTTATATTTCTGTTTCTGTTCAGTTTTGTAATTTTCTTTCAAATTAAGCGTACATTATCCTGTATTTAAAAAGAATATGCAGTCGTTGATACTGATTTTGGTTTTGATGCTGGTGGTTATTTTTAGTTGGAGCTGATTTGAGAACAATGAGTCTCTCAGGCCGTCTGGCAGTGTTTGAATAGACGATAATCTCAAAATGTAAACTATGCAACACTTCCAGTTCTCATGAACAAACCGGATTACCTGAAAGGTAATTATAGGAAATTACAGCGCAGGGTTTGATTGTCTGTTAATATAGCAGGTGATTTAATTAAAGCACCTTAAATCAAACATGTCCTGATATACTTTCTTTTTACCCACCAAAATTGCAAAACATCACATGAGAGACTATTTCAATTCTTAAAAGATTTGGTATTCTGATCATTGTAAAGTAAAACAACAAGAATAGAAGAACAGAATGTAGAGTATTTAAACCCTGTTTGTCTTCTGCCTCAGGGTGGGATTGTACTGTGTGTTGCCTGTCCGTGTTCCTCCGTGTTCCTCCCCAACAATCCCACGAGTACCCGGACCCAGCCTGCAACCTTTTTTATTTCTTTTTTCAATCCTTTTTTTCGGTCCTGCCATGCTGAACTCGGCGGAGGAGAATGTGTTCAGCTCGTTTTTTTGTGAGCCTCGCCTGGCTTTTGGTGGCCCCCCGTAGCCACCAAAAGAAACATTATGACAGCTGGGTGGACTCTGTGCGTGACTCGTGGTATGGGCCTCGTCTGGCTTTTGGTGGTCCCCAGAGCCATCAAGAGAGACATTATGACTGCTGTATGGACCCTGAGGGTGACCCATGGTATGGGCCCCGTCTGGCCTATGGTGGACCCCACAGCCTGAAAGGCAAGGTTCCTGCCTCCGCGGCCCCAGATCCGGGAGCCTGAACCTCAGGGCCACGTCGACGTCGAACTTCTGGTCTCCGCTGCCGGCTCACAGCCAAAGCCAACCCCGGCTCCCCGTGTTCTATCGACGCGAGGGAGTTGTTGTGGGCACGGCGGTTGTTGGCGCCGCCAGGGTTGTTGGAGCAGTGGGAGTTGTTGTAGGTGCCGGAGTTGTTTGTAGTTGTCAGTGCGTGAGTTATTGAAGGCGCCGGAGTTGTTGTCGGCGCGGTATTTGTTGTCAGTGGCGGAGTTGTTGAGGCGCTGGAGTTGTTGTCGTTGCGGGAGTTGTCAGCTTTTGTAGCCTGCAACACTCGCTGGCCTGTTGATGTATTTGTCATAACAAATTGACACTGGCAATGGAAGTTGAAGCTGACCATTGACGTTATGTTAAAGTCCAGGTTTGTCTGGTTTCTGTTTATTATCAAGTGTCTTGAACCACACCAATAATATTTTTCTGTTCAGTATTGTATTTTTCTTTCAAATTAAACGTACAATATCCTGTAGCTTAAAAACGTATGCAGTGACCGTCTGTCCTGCTGTAAATGTATGATTAGGATGCATTCCTTTTAGTTTCAGTGACGTCTTTGGGTACATAGTTTGTCCCTGTGTTGTTTTTGTGTTGCACTTCGTCATGATCACCTGCCAAACAAACAGTGTTGACAATCCTCTTCACATGTTGATTCATGGCATAACCCTGTCTTGTATTTCCAAAACCGCACGAAAAAAAAACTATGATGAGACAATGACTCAAAAGTGTCATAATGTAGGTTTCACATAAAGGTTTGTGAGTCAAGTTGTTGTAGATTTTCATAATTCAGACTAAAGACAATAATTATGCAACTAATAGGCAGAAATATAGCCACAGCAATGATGTAGAGTACTTACAGTGCTTATGACAGTCACAAGACAATATAAACCTGTTGCATTTGGTATATTGTGTTAGGAGTTCAATCTGCTCATAGGATGTAGGCCTATTTTTTGATATAATACTCTGGCCTATTGTGTAACACAAATTGTGTTAAATCACTGTCTGACACATGAGGTAAGATCTATCAGTAACGTGAACATACTTAGTTTGTTTGCGAGAGCACTAAGAGCAGAGTCAAACACTGGACATAGAAAAGTGTTGTATTCTGCTGTGGATTTTTAGAGCATTTTTTTTAGTTCACGTCAACTGTTCACTTCTGTTGACCTGCCCGATGATTTCACATGATACACCTTAACTACATTGACATTTCATTGAATTTAATACATTATTTGCAATTCCGTTGAGCATGTCCACCTTTAATTGTTATATACAATTTCACTTAAAAACATTTAGTGCAAAAGATTAGTACTTTAAATCAAATATCTTTAAATAGAAAAAAAACTCTTTAAACAGTGGTGTAGATTTGGTTACAGGCAATATGGTATTTTAATCAATTGTGAGACTAAATATTCACAACAAATATTTTAACCATCATATAACTTTGTTGTTTCATCATTAAGTAGTACACTTATTTATACCAAGTTGCCAGCCTTGAGTGTTTTGTGCAAAAGTGGGCTATTTTGATAAAGATTGAAGAGGAGAGATGGGTTGGATATCAGAGACGAGGATCTGGCAACCTTCAAGCTGAGATTGGTCGCCTATGACACCTAATTAGGTGATCTACTTTCTGTTCCAAGAGTCAGAACTAAGCTGTTCTGCTCCACATATCTGGAACAAGGTTCCTGAAAGCTGCAGGTCTGCTGAGACCCTCAGCTCCTTTAAATCCAGATTAAAGACTTTTCTGTTTGCTGTTGCCTTTTAATTGAACCAGTTTCATTGATTTGATCAATTTCTGCATCTCACTACTGCATTTTATTTCTTAAACTGCATTGCAACTTTTTGACAGTTTTTTTAATGTTTTAATGAATGTTCTTAATTGTTTTTAAATCTTGTTATCTTCTGCATTATGTTTTAATGGTTTTATGTGAAACACTTTGAATCGCCTTGTTGTTGAAATGTGCTATACAAATAAACTTGCCTTGCCTTGCATAATCAAGGTAACCTTAGCGTCTGGCATGCTATATTATTAAAAGTGGTTAGTCTTTACGAATCAATCATAATAAAAATAAATTACTGAATTAGCCTTCAATAATATCTTCACTGGATATAACATTACTGATTTGATTTGCTTGAGGGCCTGCTTTTCCAGATACTTCAAGACCTGTTTGGTTGCTTTTCTTGGTGTGATAGCCTCAGAGGCCTGTTGCCTTAGTCTTAGTGCCTTGGTATTGTGTATATGGGCTTGTGTGTTTGTAGGTCCTTGGCTGTGTGAAGCTGAGGGGCCATCTCCCTAATTGGGAACACCTGGCCAGTGTTCTGCCCAGAGTTTCAGTCCGTCTTCACAAACCAAGTTTATGAATTGTTGCAATGGCCTGCTTTCTTTTTTGTTTTGTTTTTTTTGTCTCCTTCCTGTGTGCGTGTGTGAAGGGTGTGCGCCCTTTCTGTATCGTGTGAAAACGTCACTGGTGCATTCCACTCAGTCTAAGGTTGAACCAAGTTCTACCAGTGTGAGATACGTTATTACAAACAAACAAAATTAGATTTCTTGTAACGTGGCAATGGGAATAAATACAAGAAAAATAACTATATACACAGAACATAATCAACAATATTGCATATATGATATTTGGATATTCACATTCATAAATAGATGATAGACAATACTTTTCTTATTTTCCTCTGAGTACGTGTCATATAAGTCTCTGGAAATAAGTCCTTCCTCATATTGAAATAACTGATTTTCTTTGTATTTCTGGTGCTTTACCACTGCAAGTGAACATAGGTATGTTAACTTTGATTCTGGAGAAGATCGTCATGAAATTGTATGAGCAATTGAGAACATCTAAAAACACATGGCTCCCTCTGTTGATGAATATCTGTACACTTGAGTAAAACATGTTTCCCCTCTTTATTAAAAGAACAGTGTACTAGGGATATGACCTTCAAATGTCAGGTGTAGGCTAATGTGCGAGATAGTTGGTGGTTATTGCTCAAACATGACATTTCAATATCAACCATTTTAAGTTAATCTTCTAGACAAACTTACAATCAGAATCAGAATCAGAAACCGTTTATTGCCAGGAATGTTTGCACAAACGAGGAATTTCGTTAGGCGGAAGGTGCATACATTAGACATTAGACGAGACAAACAACGATCAACGACAGCAACAGTGCAATGATGTCTAAATCAGATAAGGATAAAGTGCTCAGACAACAGGTAACATTAATATAAGTGTATGTTAAAGTGACATGTGTGTTTAAGTTAAAGTTAAGTGTATGTGGCATGAGTGTTTAAATATGAAGTGTGCAGTGGAGTGACCGGTAAGAGGAGAGAAAGGAAGAAAAATAAAAAATAAATGGTCCGAAAGAATTGTCCAAGAATAGTCCTCCTGTGATGGTAGAGTCAGTCAGTGGGGAACAAAGAGTAAACAAAGAAGACATGTAAACAAAGAAGAAATGGAAACAAGCTTTTAAGAGGAACCCAAGTGTAACAAAATAACTAGTCCCTGGTAGCAGCAGTTATTAACGGCAACATGCGGGTGGAGCTGTAGGGTCTCAGTTAGGGGCTGATGTCAGAGTGAAATGACTGATACATTGGTTTTACTTTACAGTAACAGAAGTTGGAGCCTCCACTCTCAGCTGAGGTCTAACTGTGGCTCATTTATGTTGTTTATGTTGACATTTCTTTGAGGTTCATAGAGGAAGTTATGCTACATATTCAGAATATTGATCAAATCCCAATGACAGCTATTGAGAATTGTTGCTGGTTGCCTGTACATCCAGTGAGGGGGATGCTTTCTCAGTTGCTCTTCCTAAATCTTTTTTTCTTCCTATAAAACAGGGGTTTTCCTAATCTTGGGGATTAGGACAGAGTGTGTCCAACGATGTACAGATTGATAAGACCCCTGAGACAAATTTGTGATTTGAGATATTGGGCTCTATAGATAAACTTGACTTGAATTAAATATTTTTTGGGGAAATAATGAGACAAGTGATTGATAGTCTGTACATATCTTTAATGGAAGCATTTTTCCTGGTGTTTTGTGCTGTGATTCGCACTTTGGTCGATTATACAGAATGCACATATGCATGATGACATACATACACAAATCAGAAAGGTGACTGATCATGCAGGATATTTTTTCTGACATCATACATGAATGCTTTGACTTTTGACAAATTTGACACCAGTGATAAATATGTTATGCTGCTGGTTCTGTGGCAGCTCATGAGACACTGAGGCGTCCGCTAGTAAAAACGTATCCGTCCTCCTCCGTTTGCGGTGCTCTAAAGGTTCGGCGTAGTGTGGACGCTCAGTGTGAACGAAGCAAAAGATATGCGTTTAAAATGTAAAACTCACATGGGGATCGAACCTGCTACCTGGACGAGCACCCTACCAGATTAGCCACAAATATTGATTGGACTTTGGGTCCACATAGCAATACAATGTCTATAATTGTCTTTATTCTTGTTCTATGATTTCATAAATACAACAAACTATAGTTTTTGTATATATAATATGACGATAATACAACTTTATAAGCTGTGATATCAAATAGCTTTTGTGGCTCCAGACACATTTTTGGGGTGGAAAAAGGGGGGACCCTATCAATGCTGAGACCAAACCTACGCCCTTGAATGAGACACTTGTCAGTTGTGAAGCAGGGGTGCCTATTGATGTAGTTGTGGACACTGTTTCCACAGTTGCTCTAGTTTGCGTTGTAATTGCTGTGTCCATAGGTGGTGTACTTTGTGTGGCGGAAATCCCTGATACACTAGTTGGTAATGTACTGTGAATTGCTGTTAATTCAGCAGTTTGTTTTGCTCTCTGTTGTTATTGATTCTGAAGTTGATGTTAGTAAAGTTACTGAGTTGGTTGTTACAGATGGTGCAGCTTCTGCCAAAGTTACTGATGGTGTGGTTACAACCGTAATTGGTGTTGTTGATGTTTTTATTGTGAGTGGAATATATGTTGTTGATATAGTTGTGGACATTGTTTCCACAGGTCCTCTAGTTTATTTTGTAAATGCTGTTATGCCATAGCTGGTGTACTTTGTGTGGTTGAAATCACTGATGCATTATGTGTAGATGGGCTGTGAATTGCAGTCGGCTCCTCAGTTTGTTTTGCTGCTGTGAGTTGCTCTGTTGTTAATGTTGCTTTTGTTTATGAAGTCACTGATTTGGATGTTCCAGATAGTGCAGCTTCTGCTGAAGTTGCAGATTTTGTAATTTGTGTTGGTCTTGTTGATGATTATATTGTGAATGGAATAGATTTTGTGGACGTAGTTGTGAACGTTGTTTCCACGGATCTTGTGGTTTTTATGATAGGTGTTGATTTTGTGGATTCTGTGTTTTTCGAGTTGTTGACTCGATTGTAAATGACATGCTGTGAGTTGGAGTTGAATTGGGAATTGTTGCAACATCCGCCTGATTTTTTTCTGTTGATTGTGGTGTATGAATTGTGGTTTGTTTTGCTGTTATTTTACCAAATGCTGTTTCTATGGATGGTGTCGTTTTTATCAGTGTGGTTACAGATTGGGATGTAGAAGGTATTCTATTGTTTGTTTACTGCATTATTAAAATGAATGTTTGTGTTGGCATTTCTTCTTTTGTTGTGGATATTGTAGTTTCTGTTGTTGGAGTGAATGCTTTTTCCGTAGTTGCTGACTAAATTTGACTGCACTGTATCTGATGTTTCTTGTAATCTCCGTGTAGGTGTTACGAAAGGATCAGTTTGTGATAACTGCGGAATGCTGGTTGGCATACTGTGATTTGTGACGTCTGTGGCCTTAGGAGTGGCTGCCATAGCCGTCACAACAAAGTGTATAGGTATGTTCACAGTGTGACATTACCAAAAGTATTTGTTTGATTGGCAGCGGCTATATTTTGACTTAGACTTCCCTTCGTTCCTTTGACTCCAGTTACATTTGCCATTATTGAAGCTCCTACAGTTTACGTTTTACTGTTGGAGCGAAATGCTGTTACCACATGAAGTCAATGTATTTGAGTCCATGGGTGGAGTTGTTTGTTTGTCCAATTGTTTAGTTTGTTCCATGAATGGCAGAGGTCTTGAAAGTTTACTGACCTCAGGAACCACAGTAGAGTCTGTGGTCCAGACTTGAGGGGGGCAGAGAGCTGTGTGAGAAGAAAAGGCAGAAGGTTTCATTTAAATTAATTAACAATCGAAAAAAAATAGGTTTGATCTGTGATATCATCCACACTCTAACAAAAAAAAGTGAAAAGATACTTTAAAATAATGAGAGCTGGATTCAAGGCTTGATCGATTAATGTGACAATAAAAGCCATTCATACAGTTTAAATACGTTTCATACGTTTTTAAGGTTGTCGGTTTCGCTATAAATAGACTAGAGATAGACATGTCATGGAACAGTTGATGCAATGCAACCTGACGCACCTGCGAGTAGGCTTAGAACAAATCTAAAGTTCATGGTGGCAGGTGATGCTCATTCATGAACAGCAAGCTTATCTGATGACAAAGCAATGACAAAAGGCAGCACATTCAAGACATTTGAATGCAGACACAGTATCTACAACACCATGTTCTAGATGCCTTGTATTATTATGCCCACGTCTTTGAGTTTGTGTGTACTCTACTTAGGGAATTTGGAAAATCTATGAGATGATGTGCTGTCATTGTATTCCTCATATGTTAGCAGCACACTGGTTCCTGCGACAAAAAGACAAGGAATTGTACGTTAGGTAAAAAAGTTCAAATCTAACGCCCCAAACTATTAAATCACTCCATGGTCTCATGAGCGTGAGTATACGCAACAAGGCTGTAAAGGCAGACTAGTCGGCGTGATGACGTTTCGGCGTGATGAAACTAGTCTTTTCCAATACCATGCATACACTCACAGAGATATCCACATTCACTCCTGTAAGATGCGTCATTGGCCAACAGTCTGATCTGTTGGCTATAGAGCACCAGTGCTGGAGCAGAATGGGGTTAACATAGTATACAAATATATGATTATGTAAAATGAATAAAAACATTATTATCCAATGTGGTTACAGTGTAGTAAGAGATATGAAGAAATAACCACACATTTACTTTAGTAAAAGGCAGTGACCAACAGAAGTTGTATGCTTTTTGACTTTGGGAACAGGGAGCAAATCTTCATATCATTTCATAGCAACAGATCATGAATGTAATTTGCCCTTCAACAATTTAATATTTTGTATGTCACTATTGGAAGGTAGGCCTGAGTCGGTGACTACACCAATAGACTAGATTTTATTTCTTTTAAATTGAGTACTGATTTAACGTTTTTCTTCAGCCCCAACATATTGTTTTGTTGTATGTGTCATTGGAAATGTACACACCCAATCACTGATTTGTTCAATAATGTCCAGGCACAAAGCCACATAATTGGTATTTTCCTTTAAACGAAAGGCATCCCCCACTGATTGAGACCCTCCAAACATGTTCTGAAATGTTGCAGGACAATACTTATTATAATCTGTAGTGAAAACCTTTCATAGCAGTCTGCTTGTACAGCTGAATTGCATGCATTTGAGATATGGTACTTGTTTAGAACAGGAAACTCTCTACCCCTTGCAACCTTCACATCTCAGCATCACATCTGTAGCACATGTACTCATACTACATTGTTGTCACTCATGTGTGGACAGTACGTTTTCATCCACTTGGCAGTAGACATGTCTCCTTACATACCTGTTGTGACACAGCCTCACTTAGATAATACTCAGTGAATAATTTGTGACCCCATGCTACATTATATATTTAATGGTTTTCGATTGGTTATTTGTCCAATGTAAGAGGCAATTGGGCTATATGTTAATATCAAACCATTTGAAATTTGTGCTATTAAAGGAAAGAGACTGATAAAATACAAAATATATGTTTCTAAATAGTCTAATTACATGAATTAGTCCTGGGACCAAAATAACTGATATATATTGTAACAGGTTAAGCTCAATTACATAAACATAAGACTTAAATGCACGGATCCATGCGTTGTAATTTGAACTACATTTCCCACAATCACCTTTTCAATTAGTATGGAAGCCCGTAAGTCCAAACATAATGTTTTCGCACATCCCCGCTACTGCCGCTGCTGCTCTTAAAGGAGACGCATACCAAACGGGCCTATGCTCGGTTTAAGAAATATGAGGTTTGCTATAGCTTTAAGAAGTAGATCATGTTGAATGTTTGTAAAATTAAATTATCTTGTAACGTTAACTTTGTTTTATTAATAAGTGAGTTATTGAAATGCTTGCGTAGTGACTTAACATTACCTTTACTCTTGACCGAGCTAACATAACTTGGTCCCAAAAGGGCCTTCAATGTTACGTTGTTATTTCATGTTCTATGTTCATAATTGGCGTTAAGTCAACTAACGTTAATTACAAAGGTCGGTACGGATCATATCAGTTAAATATGAGCAGCATGGACTCGGAGGAGGACGAGGTTTCAGGTATTCTTCCTGGGATTGAGATAATCGGAGACTCAACGGAGGCCGCCAAACCCTCCTCGGTCTCGACTGAACCGCCAAGCGGGAGAAGAGGAAGCAAAAGGCTCGTGAAAATCACAGTGACCTGCCCCGACGCCAGTGACTCTAGGTCGGGTGTTCGAGTTTTGCGAGCCAGGGGAGTTGGGGCTGGCAGGACTAACGTTAATAGTTACAAGAATACCACTTATAGGCAAACACCTAGCGTTAAGAGCATGCACCGTGGACGTGGGAGACCTGTGGGATCACGCTCCAAAAACACACAGTAAGTGCCTGCACAACTGCACGTCAAATACGTTGCAGTACACGAGTACTATTGCAACAAACTAACGTTACTTATCACGCTCAGAGGCTCGTTAGCGGTACTAGTGAGATTGCACTGAAAGGAGGCTTAGGGCTGTAATTGTAGGAAGTGTGCTATGGGGGTTCTTAAAGCTATAGGTTTACCAGATGTTGAAACCAAAACAAATTAGTTAAATGCACGTGGTGTCCTGTCTGTGCTTGTGTTGTCCTGTTGTTTCTAAGGCAGTTGAGTTATATCATACTGTGTATATTCCAAGGTACACTACAGATTTTTATTTATTTATTTGCACCTGTCTTTTATTTACTGTAGACTCTCTCTCACACAGATCTGCGGCAAAGAAATCCACAGCCAAAAATGGTATTTAAAAAAAGACACAAGTCCTTTTCATCTATTTGTAGGCATTTTGTTTTTGTTGCGTATTACTACACCTCACTAATGCCTGGGCACGCTGACCTCCTCAGCATCCAAAAACACTCTTGGATCCAAGCTGTCCAAATCTAGAGAAGGCAAAGGAAGACCTCCAACCCAAGCCTCTTGCACCACACCAGCAACAGCATGCAAACCTGAAGCAGAGATGGAGGCCGGTAAGACAAAGACCACTTGTATTCTTTTTTTACTACATACTGCACATGCATAGTTCATGACTATTAGCCTACAAACAACGGCAATCATCTGAAAATGAAATGACATATTCATTATCTCTGTTTTTCAGGAGAGGAAACAGGTTCTGTAAAAGGAAGCAATGACAAGTGAGTGTTATACATCTTATTGAATGAGCAACAGAGAAAATGTAGGATCTCATGTTTGATTTGCCAATGTGTATTTAATTGTGGCCAGTGTGGTGTGGATGTCCATATTAGCTTTGCAGATCCAGATGCAGCTCTTGACGAGGACCCTCCATTCAGAGATGACCCAAATGACCTCATCTATAAACCCGAGACAAAGACGTATGCTGAGCTCACTGCCTTTCCATATTAGTCCTGACTGTTACTTTATATAAAAACATTATGTCTGTTAAAATGCTAGTTTCAATTGTAAATTAAGCTTTATCTCTTATTTCCATAGGGAAAAATCAAGACGGAATACAACTTTAAAACAAAAGGAAGTCAAGAAAGAAGAGGAAGAAGACAACATTAAAAAGGAAGAATCAACAGAGATTGTTGTTCAGAGTGAAGATGGAGTGGATAATAACGCAGAGCCACCCAGGAAGTAAGCAAAATATGAATTGATGATTAGTTAAAGGAAGGCATAGAAGGACTGATTGCTGAACCCCCCCCGACAATACGTTTATTTCACATCTCATTGTTGCCTGAAGCTACACACCCTCACCAATGTCTTACTGATAAAATGTTTGCTCATTTCATCATTAAGGAACTTAACAATATAGGTATGTTCCTATTGGAAGTTTGGGAAGAAGGATTAAAGTATTGGTCAACATTTCAAGTTCTGTTTTGTAATCTGTTTTCCTTCTAGGAGAGGTAGACAACAAAAAGATGACAAAGTCCCTCGGCTGCCAAAACAAAGGTAACAGTGATAGTTGTAATAATCATTGTAGTATTTGTATCAAGTATGATTATTATACAATTTCCCTTTTCTCTGTCTCCATAGGAAAAAGCCACCTGTGCAATACGTCCGCTGCGAAATTGAGGGCTGTGGTACAGTCTTGGCTCACCCGCGTTACCTACAGGTTTGCCATCCTGTCAACCATAACCATGATAGCCCCAACTATTTGTAGAAGCACGAGCAACAATATTATTTTCACCATAGAAGTCACATTTGTGTCCTGCATGTTTACATACTGTTTTAGATCTGTGAACTTGTTAGGTGTAATATTTACTCTTTTTCTCTCATTTATTTATTTCAGCACCATATCAAATACCAACACTTGCTTAAAAAGAAGTATGTGTGTGATCACCCGTCGTGTGGGCGATTGTTTCGACTGCAGAAGCAGCTGTTGCGCCATGCAAAACACCATACAGGTGATGTTAAGGCACACATGTTTATTCATGCAGTATTACATACCTGGTGTTTATTTGATTATTAAAATAGTGATATCATTGTTGAGCCGCTTGAAATGCCATAGTGGTAATTGGAAACGCTCTATTTTCTGTGTCTCGCCTGTCATGCTGTTTATTTATTCTGCTTTTCATCTGTATTTCAGATCAAAGGGACTACATCTGTGAGTATTGTGCTCGTGCCTTCAAGAGCTCCCATAACCTGGCTGTGCACAGGATGATTCACACAGGAGAAAAACCAATCCAGTGAGTAGCAAACTTTGGAATATCATGTCACGATGTGTGCTGTGGGCCAGGAAGAACTTTAAGTCTGGCTTGTGTCCATTATTACAAGTAAGAAAGCACATTATTTCAGTTCAGTTTTATTTATTCATGTAGAAATCAACCATTTAGAATAACCCCATAACACATATTATCTTCAGTTCTCATTGTTAGCTATTGAAGGGCTTCCTGTCCCGTCCCTCACTGTTTATCCAAGCGGTGGAGTTCACTTACTTGAATCCTGTTCAGTTCACAGAATTAACAACATAATACATACAGTTTATAGTGTATGATAGTATATCAGGATATGAAATGAAGATAGATTGTTATCCATTTTTACAAACAACTTACTTCACTGTACCTATTGATGAGTTTGTCAGTTTTCATTTTTTTTATGCAATTAATGTTTAAATATTGTGATGACAGCATTTGTTTTGTATCAGTCTGTCATTTTTTAAATATTTTTTTAAACTAAAATACAGTTCTCAGGTACTTGGACTTTACTCGAGTATTTTAGTTTAGTTATTAGTTATTTATTACTTCTACTCCAGTACATGTATCAAGTACAAGTTACTTTGCAGATAACGATTGTAAAAATCTGATATGTAAAAAATTGCTAGAATCCACTCCATCTTGGCAATATAACATTATTTATGAATTAATTACAATACCGTTTTGAAAACGTAATATTAATGTATTAATAATAATGATCCCAAAGTCTACAGTGTAATACAAAAGGTCTAAATACTTTGATGTTTTTACTGATTTTGAGTAAATTGGAGGCCAAGGGACACAAATGAGACTCGAGCATCAAGTCCGTTCAGACGATAACCTGGTCTGTGTCTCCACCCTGTGGCAGGTGTGAGATCTGCGGCTTCACCTGCCGTCAGAAGGCCTCCTTAAACTGGCACATGAAGAAGCACGATGCAGAATCCACCTACCAGTTCTTTTGCTCCATTTGTGGTAAAAAGTTTGAGAAAAAGGACTCTGTTGTTGCACACAAGGCCAAGAGCCACCCCGAGGTGCTCATAGCTGAAGCCCTGGCAGCTAATGAGGGCTCAGTAATAAGCAGTTCCACCCTGATGCCAGAGACTGTCCAAGTGCTCGCCCCGACTCCAGAGACTATCTCAGAGCTCAACCAACCCAACCAACCGTCTGTCAGCCAGGAGAATCAGGACGTAGTGCTCATTCCACTACAGCAGGTGGGGCGCCCACTCGCCCCACAGACTCGGATAGATGTATCTCAGGGCCAGTTTCTCCAACTGCCCACGCACCATCAAGCCCCCACCTTGCTACACCTCACAGCTGCTACCCCTAACTTCTCCAGCGTCAGCCACCCCCAGCTCATCCAGCTCTCTACCCTTCCGGCCAGCACCGTCTCGTCCATGGCCATTGCGGACCCTCAGAGCACCCTCCTCACCCTGAGCTCCGTCACCACACTGGCCTCCACAGCCTCCCTGGCTTCCCAGCAGGCTTTGCAGTGGGGCAGGGAGACTGATGAGGATGAACAGTTACCAGGGGAGGGTGAGCTGTGGGACAGGGTGGTGGTAGGTGGCGGTCATCACGATGTCGGGGAAATGATGTGGGAGGGTAACGAGGAAAGGAGGAAGGAGGATGAGGGGATTGTATGGGAGAGGGAACGAGGGAGACAAATTCTTTTACAGTGTGCTGAGGTTCACGGAGACAGTTTAATCTAAAAAATAAATAAATAGCCACAAATGATCTAAACATGAACTTTATGCACAGGGAAGTTTTGATTTAAGAAAGGAACAAAAGACTGAAGGACCTGTCAAAAGTTGAAGCTGACATTCTAAATATTTGAAATGATACACTTTATCTCCATGGAGTGTAACACCGTAGTTATACAAAGTACATAGCGACAGAAAGCTACTTATATCAGGGAGTATGATTTATTATATTATAGGTAATATTACATACACTTATTTTACCACTTACTGAATATTTTGATTTTGTGACTTGTGTTTTATATGTGTGTATGTATAAAAAAAAAAGTAGATTTAAAAGACTGCAAGATGACTGCAAGATGAAAGTACATATTGTACAAGGAAGTAATGGGGATATATATATATATATATATATATATATATATATATCTCCATCCATCCATCCCTCATGTCCATATGTGAAGGAATGAGTATAATCGACTATACTTTGGTCAACTCTAGTAGTTTTAGTTAACTAAAACTTACAAAATAAATTAACTGTGAGCAACAACTAAAACCAAATTAGGTTCTTGAAGTAAAATAATCTTTATTGTAAGATTACAATAAAACATGTTTACTCTGGGCCTTTCCGCAAAGGATTTGTGGAACAGAAATCACAGACAAAACCTATAATAACTTAATATTATAACATTTTGAAATTCCTTGAGATGAGGCGAGATATTTTCTTTCACAGCAGACATTTTGACATATTATAGTTGGAAAAGCTTAAGTGTTACTAATATTATTGATGGCTCCGTTCTATTTAAGTGTCCCAGTCGGTCATGACAGTGAGCCAGCATCCTATACAACATGTTATTATGTCTTTTGTGAAAAACGCCCATAACCTCATTTTCTAAAGAAAAGATCAAATATAAAAGAAAAAAGATAAAATACCTTCCTTTGTCTTCACTTTCCTGGACCTAAGTTGTCACTTCCCTTCCAAATTGAACTGCACCATCTGATTTAATTTGTTACAGATTTTTGCCGTAATATTTGTTCACAGTTAAGACTATGCAGGCAGCAGTATTAGGATGGAAATAGTTTTTTTCATACATTTTCTTTTGAAGCAATCTTAGAAAATACAATATACCTCTGTGCACTGCCACTACTACTGAACACTCGTAATCTTATGATCTTAATTTATTAGAAAATGTGTTCAGGTGGATAATAATAAAGAAAACTGTGTTCTGAAGTTTTTGTCTTTTATTCTTGACACATACTTGAAATAAGACAATACAATTATAGTTGATGTATGTAAAGGAAACAAAACGGATTTCAATATGATTTAGTCTGATTTAGCCAAATTACTATAATTTATCTGTCAACATTTTAATGAAAAACAACATTAAAGCACATATGGAAACAACATTTAGTAAGTGATCTACCAACAATACACCTAATGAAAAGTCTTTCGTATACCCATTAATTAAAACCTTTAGTAAATTGAGAAAAGAGAATTTCTATAATTGTTTTAATCCCACGTTATTTTTAATAATGGTCAGTGTATTGTCTTTACAAAATATAAACAAATATATATAATAACCAGACTAAATTATCTATTGATAAAATCTCTTGATGTTTACAGTTTAATTAGTATTATGGAAATTGTGTTTTGCAAAATATTACATTGATTACATATTGTATTGTGTAAACCGTAAAAAATGTTATCTTTTAATAAGGAAGAAAGATAAGGTTTCTGCTTCCTGATCCTTTGAGAAGGAAATAGTCAGTGTATGTGTGTACATTTTGAATTGCTCAGAAAATATATTTGTATCGTGTTTTTTCTCCACATTATCTGACATTGACTACGAAACTCCAGCGTTTTATTATGTGTGGAAGGGATGGGTGGGCCACATGGTGACGTTTTTCGGGGGGAGGCAGTACGTCGCTCTAAAAACGCCCCCTGTGGCTTGCGGAACCAATTAAATCCCTTCTCCTTTTGCGTGCACGCCAACATGAACGCCGACATAAACACGCTTCATTGACACTCGCTGGAACAATCTGCGGTCCCTGTTCAAACCGCTAAACTACCCCTCCCCTTCCCCCCAAAAAATATAACAAAACAAAAAAAAAAGGTTTCCCCGCGTGCCCAAGTAGTTTCGGTGCCAACACTTGACGACGTGAGCGCTCGTTCCTCTGCTCGCGCTTCATCCAGCTCGCTATCATATAAACGGGAGCTGGAGTGCAAATGGCAGAGCAGGAGGAGCAGCAGCAGCTGACAGCGCCGGACACACCGGTGCCTGGCCCGTCGCAGACCGGGAGAGCGGTGGCTCTTGCCCGGCTACTGCACCACGAATGTGGTCGTCTGCTCCAGCTCTACGTGAGTTACCCGCTTACGCACTGGTTCTGTTTACCTCGTAACTTGTGGCTTACTCTAATGCGAGCATGTTATTGTACGGAGACAGCTGCCAGCTAAGCTACCTGTCGCATTTGAGTGATGGGTTTTACTTTTTACTGTTTGTGCATGTGTGCGCATTAGCATTTACCAGTATACACGTGTGTATTCCTGAAAGGGATGCAGTGTAATCCTACTAAAAGCCACCACCACCACCACCTCCATTTCCCTTGGGGTACCTAATGGATAGAGTGTATTGGATTTGTTCCCCATCTATCATGCTTCTGTGCCTCATCCTGCCTTTAGAAGACCTTTTAATTGATCGATATGGCTGTCATTTAGTGTTAAATGTGTAATTGAGCTAAAATAAAAATGTGAGGCGCAAAGGCCAAGAAGCACCTCGCATCTATGTCTGCTTTGCACTCCTCGTCAAGTTGAAACCAATATCTTGTCCTCGTCCTTTCAGAAAGAGAAGGAGACCTTCTTGTCGGACCACACCCCTGACGCAGGACGCATTGTGTCCCTGTCCCCAGACTCCGAGGAGCCGAGCGCGGAGCAGCAGGTGCAGTTGCTGCATTCAGCTCTGCGGCAGTGCCTGGGGCTGATCCACTGTGTCATCCTGAAGGAAGAGGAGGAATGGGGTGAGCTGGAGGGCGACTATGAGACCATGAGGAAGAACGTCCGACTCCGGCTGGAGCACTTGCTCTGCAGCACCAAAGGTCTGGCGGAGACCGAGACCATGACCCTGGAAGTCACCCCGGACCACCAGTGTAATGAGGTACAGTATTTGTTGTAAATAAGTTTGTATTTCTATAGACATGCACACACACAAATATAATGTAGGTTGGTATATTTTTAAGTATCATATTGTTGTAAACATTTTCAAATAAGGTCAGCAGAAGAAAGACAACTGAACGGAGCCTTTTTCTTTATCTCCCAAGCTTTCTCAAAATAACTGGCTAATTTAAACCTTTCGTATGTGAACAGCTAACTCCGACTTGTGCTTCACACATGTTCAAAAGTTGTTGTTTTTTAAAGATATATACTTTTAACAAAGTATTGCATAGGAGGAGCAAAAATGCCCTTACTGTCATCAAACAGGTGTCCAAGGATCCCTGTCCTAATAACACAACAGTTCAATATAAAACGCTACAGCAAGGGTGTGACTAAACCCTGTATTATATTAATGATACCTCTTATGTGATTATGACTAATGTTGGAAACAAAGATTCAAATCCAGGACTTAATCGCTTAGATATCCATGATAATCTTTAGATTGAGTTTAGATTGAAGCTGCAACAATCAATATTTTGATTATTAACGATGGATTAAACGTTTAATGTAATAAGGTGTCGCTCACAGTGACGAATCCAAAAGGAATCATCACCCAACCCCGCGGGTCCCTCAACTCTGCTGATCATTTTTAGCATCTTTCAGCTCATTGTTTTGATTTGCAACTTTACTATTTTCAGCACCAAACAGCCTTGACTTGCATTTGCCAGGTAAACATAAACAGAACTACAAATGAATGATAATGTTGCTCAAAAATCTATTTTTACAGGTTTCGACTTATTCCCTTTTGGAAGTTGAAGCGTGACCTTAACATAAGCAGTGTTTTACTTTAGCCTATCGATCCCTGAAACATCTTTTCTTATCAATCTTTACTGTATCTTGGTATGGTAAAAGGCAGTGGATGTTAAGTTGCTTTCTTCTGTGTAGGAAACCGATGGTCCTGGGGGAGTTTTTGGGCTCAAAATGTGGACCTATCGGGTGCTGCTGGAGCTCGTCCACTGGGCTGACCATGCTGCGCAGACCCTCCACGTCTTGCACAAAGAGAAGGAAGGAACAGAAGACGCCTGATTTTTCTTAATTTCAATCCAACAACGTCTATGAATGAATGAACTCAACACTAACAGCCAGCTTCCCCTTTGATGTATTCCAATGGGAAAACTAGAGGTTAACAATGTTACTGCTTAACTAAAATCTCAACTAATCTCCTTCTAACAAAGCCCTGTAGACAGCTTTTCCCAGACGTTGGTATTTCCACAGAAAGTGCTGAAATGACCTCTAGTTTGCCACAGTTGCTATTTACTTTGACAAGGAAGTGAGTGCCGACTTTTAATGGTGTAAAGTTTGGTTTGGTTTGTGAAGTGGCCAGTTAGACAGTTTTTTTGTATAGTGTGTTATTTATTTTATTTAACTGGATTTAGTTGTCATGACTAACTGTCTGCTGTTCCTAACACTAGAAAATGTATTAACTGCTAGAATGTAGCCAAAAATACACGACTGATAAACTGTGACTGATGTGCAGCTGAATCTGTAGCCATTTGCTATTTTTAAAAGGTCATGTAGCTTTTCATGTCCCACCTTATTAACCTATCTAATATAACTAACTCCATATCAAACTTCAAATGCTTGTATTGATTTTGGTTTGGAACAATCTGTGACGATCAAGTGTAATGTTTGCTGCTCTGGTCACCAAGTTATTTCCTGATGTTATACTTGAATATGCTGCTACACTGTTCACCAGTGGTTCTCAAATCTTTTCTGTCATACCCTTCTTTGGAAGGTGAAACAAATGTTTAAGACATACTATAATAGACTAATAGTTACCGGTAGGATTGTACTGTCTGTAGCCAAATGTATCAAACACTCTGCAACACAACTTCACTGTAGTGTTCAATGCCTGACGCAGCATAACCTTGCTGATTGAATGAGCTGTGACTTCCAGGCTTGTTGGAATGGTATTTCCTGATGCCATGCTTTTTCTTTATCTCTGTGATGATTAACTGGATGTGCACTGACAATTAAAACCCACTCTTAACACTTCTTCACCTTGGCTCTACTTTCCAAATGTGTCTTACAACCTTCTGCTGTGTAATGATATCAACAATAGCAATAATAGTTATGAAATCCACCTTTCTTTTTCTTTTTAACTTTTTGCTAACACTGAATTGTAGATGTCCCTAATTTCCTGATAATGTCATCAACATTCTTAGGAGCAATACAATTCAACATATATGCAGTGTATGTATATATATATATATATATATATATATATATATATATATATATATATAAATGTGGTTTCGCTAATAAACTCATAATTAGGTAACTGTAGATAATGGCGAGTATAGCCTAGAGATTATTCTAGTGGAAGTATGCAAATATAAATATTTTTTTTATAATAAATTAAATTCATAATTTATTGGGTTTAAAATGAACAGTTATTTTAAATGTCTATGTTCCCTATAATTACAACTAAATTAAATGTGTATTTCCAGGAAACGTCTTCGGACATTTTTAGAAAATTACTGACACAATTAAAGCTTTACTGACACAAAATATGTATTTATTTTCTTCTCTTATTGAAACCCTACATTTTGTAGGTATTGAAGTTGTGCAAAAACTACTGTCAGCCACAATCAGAGATATAGGGATATCCTTTGTATTTAATCCCATTCACACACTGGTGAAAAGTAACTAAATACATTTACACAAGGAGTTTACCTTAGTTTTTAGGCACTGGTACTGTAGTTGCGTATTTCCATGTTATGCTACTTCATATTTGTACTCCACCAAAAGTCAGAGGGAAATGTTTTTTTGTTCGTTTTAGCTCCCCAATATTGATTTGACAGCTTTAATAACTAGTTTCTTTTCAGATGAAGACTTTGCAAAAACATAAGATTATAGAAAACAACACCTGGACCCATTACGTTGGGAGGCCCTGGACTAAAACTACCCGAAGCTGTATACAGTGTATAAATAGCTCCACCCGAACCTATCACACATTGATGATTTAATATTAACAATCTAATCATGTTTATATATAAGAATGTATTAGTTGCAGGGGATTTTTGTTGATCATTCTTATGTACTTTTACTTGAGCAGAATTCATGATGAAGACATTTTTTTTGTGGTGCACCTCTAAAATATCATCATCATTTTAAAATCACGTTTATAATTAATTCTCGTGAAATCAAGAAAAGCCCATCAGTGTTCAGTATGTAAGAGGGCCTTGTGTCTCCAGGACCCCAGACAGATCATAACCAATGTGCCAAGGCTTCCCTTCAATCTGTAACAGGTCTAATTGATTCCAAGGCATTGATTTGACTGCACTTCCACAACGTTAAGCTATTGAAGAGCCGCAATGACTGTATTTTCAATCAACGCATCCACTAAATGTCAATCTTGAGGTTGAAGGTCTTCATCCTCCTCAGAGGTGGATGCACCCCATTTTACCATTAGAACCCCAAAGGATGTTGTGCACATGCGCGTTGGGCAATCTACCGGAGCGCGAGAGGTAGGGAAGGGAGTCCTAATGGCGGAGAATGTACGGTCGCCTTTTGACTACCGGGAGCCACCGACCCTCGACAGCGACGGGGATGGGAGCAAACCGCCGCCGCCAAGGGGGTGAGTGAGCGGAGCTGGTTCCCGCGCGAGCTAGTTTTCACCGGGGGTTTTGTAAGCAAAATGCAGGAGCCTGAGACGCACGCGCTGCGACCGTGCACGTTTGTTTAGTTAACATTAGAAGCCCTTTTTCGCGTGCATGATTTTCAGCGTTATAATGGCAAAAACGCAGCGGGTGGAGGGATTTTTTCTTTGTTTTCTAGTTGCAGCCGTTGTGTCACGGGAGGATGCGTCTTCCCCTTGGCCGCCTCGGCTCGCATTTAATCAGCAGCCTTTTATTTTTTGATGTTTTGACGAGACGTAAGTCTCAACGCTAGCTGCTGGAAGCTAACAGGCTAGCTGTGGTTTAGCATCAATGTTAGCATGCACCCAGCAGCAATCTTCCGCGATGCATCTTGCTGTGCCAGTGATATGCTGTCTAGTCGATAACCCCTGCCATGTCAGATTGGCTAGACTGCAGATCCCGGAACATAATATCCACCAAAGCACCTCGTCACGTCAGTGTTATTGTGCTCTAAACGCTGCTTGACTGCTCAGCTGGTGCAGGTCATGGCTCGTGGCTTGTATGGCTTTGAGTAAACAAAGTTGCTGACCATGGCTAAAATGCATCTGAAAACAGTTGACTGTCACCAGGCTTTGTTGCGCTGATCATGTCTCTGTTAATGCATGTATACCGTCTGACGTGATTGATAAAGGGGTGGGGCCATTTCAATATATAGATACAGAATCTGTGATAAACCCAGATAGCTGAAATCAGTTCAAACACAACCTGCCTGTTTATTGTATATCTGTGTTTCTCCCTCATGGTAATCGATTTATCACATCAATCCAGGGACTGCTTAACACCTGTATTTACAGGTAAACTTAATGGAAACTAGCGTCTTAAATGATGGCGAGTAAACTTAAATATAGTGGACAGGCTGCAAATCATTGTGGTGTCAACAAAGAGCATTTTAATTGGGCTGTGATGAGCTGACAGCTGTTTAATCACTTGATCATACCTAATATTTGTGTATCTTCTATGTAACTTGCTGCTGCTGTCGCCACAAACAAATTTCCCTTTGGGGATTATCTATCTATCTATCTATCTATCTATCTATCTATCTATCTATCTATCTATCTATCTATCTATCGTTTATTCTGTCTGTATATATATAATAGCGCTATTGTGTTTTTTTTTTTTTACTGTTTTTGTGTTACTGTTTTATGTATTACTTGCTTCTTATTTTACTACTATCTCTTGCTGCTGTAATCCTGCAATTTCCCCACTGCGGGACTAATAAAGGATTATATATCTATCTACTTGAACAAAAGACATATCTAATTGGTGCTGAAATATAAACCATTAATGATGAAGTTGAGTGACAGGAAAAATATTGTCCATTTGTTTTATTTCAGTAACTTGAAGTCAGTTCTAAATATGTGTCGCTTCCAGCTATCAAATATGATTCTTTAGTTAGTTTTTTTGCATCACTGCAATTAGCATAAAATGTCATTTTTTCCGCACTATTTTCTGACATTCTGCAGGATATTTTATGAATAGATTAATGGCAAACGTATCAACATACTGATCAGTGATATATTACATTGATTGACCCTCAGATTAAATTAATGAGATACTGTAGTTGATATGTCTCCTTAGTTGTCTTGTTATTCAGGGTCTACTTTTCTTCTGCTGTACTTTCCATACTCAAACTTGTACTGTTGTACATTTCCAAATGTCTTTTGTTTTGATTGCTTGTCAAATCAAAGACATCCGCATTTCTCTTAAGTGGAAGAACACAAATTACACTGCCGACATCACTGCTGCCACCATCGCTAGTTACGTAGTTCGTAGCCTTATTGTTGTTGTGGATGAGTCAACCCCCCCAAAAGAGAAATGTTACGTGAACAGATTCAATTACTGCTTTGCCACAGGTATCAAATGCTCTGCTCATTTCAGCTGCCCTCTGTTCGAATATTTACCAGAGGAAAGAAAGTCTTGCGTACTGCAATGTCTGAACATATTATGCTAAATAAGCACAGTGATTTAATTTTAATCTTTTTTTTTTTACAGGCGTGTGTGTGGGAGAAAAAGGAAGGGGACACCTGTGAAGGTGTGTGACCGAGCGTACGTAACAGAAGATGAAGAGGAGGAGAGCATGTCAGAACACAGCTACAGTCCTGGTATATATAAATATATAAGTGCACATACACATATTTAACCACCTGCTGTTTGTGTTTTGATCCACTCTGGTGCTTATGGAAAACAAGTATACCATGTTGTAATTAGCAGAGAGCCACCTTTCATCTTTCAAACATAAGGCTGGTGGTTTGTGATAAAGCAGTTAAGATGTGCTAGATTGAAAGCGTCCACTCTGTCCCAGGTGAGGGCCAGTACCCAGAGGGTGCAGAAGACCGCCTCCCTCCACCGGGGAGTCCCTACTACTTGCCCGATCCCACTCAGCTCTGGTAAGGAGGACCCTCGCTATAGTAACCATGCTTCCATGTTTTTCTAGGTTGGGTATCCAAATTGCTAATGTCACATTTATGTTTTCCAGTGTGCCAGAGTTGGGGGAGGAGGGAGCGAGTGGTGTTCGGGGACCTGTCCTCTTCCACCCACCACCCAACTGCCGGATTAGAGAAGTCCACTGTGGGACCCAGGTGCGGTTAGTTGTCATAGCAATCCGAGACATCGCCAAAGGGGAGGAGATCACAGTGGACTACAGCCTGACGGACTGGGGAGAGAATGCAATGGTGAGCTAATAACTGGTGATTTCATATTGCTAAAAATCCTATTAAAAGACCAAATTGCCAAAGTCTGATGTAGCTTATCCTCCTGTGCCATAAAGCATGATTGTTGATAAAATAATATTTAAAACGCATCAATAAGCCTCAAAGGTTGCACTGTGCGACATGTTCCCTATTACCATGAACACATTTATATTGCACACACACACACACACACACACACACACACACACACACACACACACACACACACCAAGATCATATATTGTCCCTAACAAATGCACCGTTTGCTTATGAAACTATATATTCGGGCTTTAGAAAAAAGTTTTATATATATACCTTTAACGACAGTTAAATGATGACAGGATGGAGAGAAGCATTATCAAGACCAGGATCATTGTGTCCTCTAATCCTAATCCAAGAATGTAAATCCTGTATAATAGTGACATGTTGATCTTATTTGGTTTGTTTTAATTTTAAACTTGTCTAACCAGGAGGAAGAGGCCGGCCCCCACCCACTGTCCCTCTCAGTTTCTGATTACCTTACCCCTTCCTGGTCATTATCACCCTCATCCTCCCCACTCACCCACTCTGAGCCCAGTGACTCAGACCGTGAGGAGGATGAAGAGGAGGAAGATGATGATGACGACGACGATGACGAAGAAGAGGAAATTGAGGAAATAAGGGGCCGAATGCTTCGCCGGCGCAAGAAGCGCAAGCTGCCCGCAACGGTCGAATCAGAGAAGAAAAGCACGCCCACCTCCTCCAGAGGTCCTGGGCATCCCTGCTCATCCTTTTCCCACCCAGCACCTGTCGCACCTCCTGCCAGGTCCCAGTCCCAGACCCCAGTCAGCGCCCTGACACCCCCGACCACCAACATCAACAACAACATTAACATAAACATTGGAAGCTCCAGCGGTGCCACAGTGAGCCGGCGGCAGCACTGCCCGTACTGCGGCCGCAACTATCGCTCTCTGGCACGCCACCTGGAGAAGCACCACGCCAACCAGCCGGACGTTAGAACGGCCATGGAGCTCGCACACCAGAACACGCACAGCTCTTCAAATGGCAGCGCCTCACACCCTCACCCATCCTCGTCCTCCACCTCTGCCGCTCACAGTCATTCCTTCGCTGTCCCTCAGCCCTCGGCCTCCAACCCTGCTCCCCCTCCCCTCTTCTCCAGGGAGAAGGAATCGCCAGCTACACGCTCGAGCACAGGCGGCGTCTCCTTCTCTCTGTTGCTTTCGCCGCCTTCCTCGACTCAGCCAGCAGCCGCCAAGAAGGGGCCTAGCTTACAACCGGCCACCTCAAAACGCCCCGCGCCCCCGCTGGTGTCCCGGGTTAACAGCCCATCACCACCGCCCCCATCTGCTCCCAGAAGGGGTCGGAGGATGAAGAAAGAAAAGCATGAAGAGCAGCAAAAGGTAGAGGTGGAGAGCTTAAGAAGTCAAGAGGAGCTGGTTCCACCTCCTACTCCAGAACCAGACATAGATCCAAACGAAGATCTGGAGCTGAGTGGAGAAGGAGAAGAAGACGCACCAGAGGAGGAGAAGAATGGAGAGATTGTAAGGTATTGTTGGATTATTATTACAAATTAGATATTTATTGTTTAGGGTTTTTTGGGTTGTGTTTTGTGCTTTCAATTTCTTTTTAAAAGGCTTTTTTTTCCTTCTCCCCTCTCTTTTCCAGCACACAGAGACATCACATGTCTCCACTGCTCTCTTCCCTCTCCTGTTTGGTCCTCTACCTCCGCCGACAGCAGCACTCCTCTTTCCTTTCTCTAACCCGTTCTCCTCACTCGGCTGAGTCCTGGCGCCTCCTCTGCCATTCCAGCCTGTCCCTGCTCATCCTCTACAACCGCCACAGGGAATGTGAGGTGGCCAAGCTCACTGTCCAGGACTACCGCAACCGTACCACCCCTCCGGCTAGCACCGTCAGCAGCCCCCCCTCTGGCATGGAAGCCCTCCTGTCCCCCTTTGAGCGCCAGGTCCTCCGTAACCTTCCGCGGGCTAGTGTTTTGGGCAAGCGTGGTCGCATCCAGCCACTTATTCTCCCGCCACACTGTGAGTCCTGCCTGGACCTACTCCTTCAAACCAGCCCCAATGTGGGCGTGGACCCAGAGAGCCCATATGTCTTCTCTCGGCCCTATCACTCACCTGCCACACCGCTCCGGGGCACGGACCTTCTGAGAAACCTGGCACGATCCAGCGGGGCCAAAAACCCCGGAGCAATGACGGCGACGCGGGTACGCCGGCAGGTAGCAATACTCACTCAACTGTTACTATTAGATGAAGGCGAGGGCCAGCATGCAGCCACCAAACAGCTGGAGGAGTTCCTTGAACGAGAGTACCATGTGACCCAGAACTGCTCCACTATCATACGGGATCCAGAACTGATGGGTCGTGTGGGTCGTGTTGTCCTTTATGGAGAGAAGGAGGGCGTGCTTTTCCGAGGGATGAGCCTGCAGCACATCTGCCTTGAGTTGGATGGTAAGGAGTTACATCATGTATATCATATATGTAGGTTAGGAGGTACAGACAGATTTTACTAGTTTTACACACATTATTTTTAAAGGTTACAGCACTGCAGTTGATCCCCTTTTTAAATATTAAGCTGCATGTTAGTCATTTGATTTAAACTACCCTCCATTTCATCTCTGTCCTACAGTAATGTCTGGCAACTCAGCTGACTCCTTCTCAGAAGATTCAGAGGCAGAGGAAGAAAAAGAGGAAGTTAAGGAGAAAGCTGAGGTGATGGTGAAGAAGAAAGGACCAGGGCGACCGCCACGGAAGAAGAGAGCACCCATGCCCTCTCCAGTTAGCCCTTCAATAGCCAATGTTCATAAGAGAAGATGCATTCCACCCAAATCAGGTAACCATCGGCCAACATCAGTCTATGACCTCCCAAACTTCAGTCACTTCCTTATTAATCTGATCCTATGCATTCTGCTCTATCTCACAGGGAAGCGTGGCGTACTTAAGCGCCCGTGGTCAGAAGCTGAGCGTGTAGCAGTGGAGACTCACCTCAAGAGGAACCTCATAGAGCTGCGAGTCCCTGCGAAGGCGGACTGTGAGCGCTGCCTCGAACTCTGCCCTATGCTGGTGAGCAACCAGCGAGACTGGAGGTCTATCAAGTTTTACGTTCACAACCGCATCCAGCTGCTGAAGAAGCAAGGGAGGAGAGAAAGCGCTGCCTTGGTCTGCTAGGTCCAAACAAAGACACGGCACAGGACACCTACCATAATGTATAAACCACCAGCAATCATAATGAAGACAAAAGGTGGAGTGCAGCTTCTCTTTTTGGGTGCCGTACCTGAAGTTAGGTGCATGCAATGTCTCATCACCCCGGTCATCAGTGAGTTGTGTAGTAAAGAGTTACTCCAGTTAAGGATCATCCATACTCCGTATGGGGGATGCCCAGTGTCTGTTCAAGATGTACTTTTAAGCTGTTGGACAAGATGTACGCAAAAATGTGAATATGAGTTCAAACACAGTGACTGCTTTTTTTTTCTTCTTTTTTTTAAGATGAATTTTTTACGTCATCCTTACTTCATGAAATGGTGGAGAACAGCAGGAGGTATAGGAGAGCGAAGGTGACATGCAACAAATGTCCCCGCAGTGATGCCAATCCACAGGGTTGGGGTAGATGCTTTAGGCCACCAGGACACTTTACAGTAAACTATCCTCGGTCTAGCGTTTGCTTCCACTGAAGGCTGATGACCAAACATGAATGTGTAAAGCTTTGGAAGAAGAAACCAATGGTTCTGATCTTTTAAAATCACCACAGATAGACTGTGTATGTATGTATGAACTTGTATAGTTTGTGTTTGATATTGACTGACATTTTGCCCCCAAACCATGGCGCCCAATCGAAGAGCGTATTAAAAAGTATTCTTCACAGTCTCGGACCATTATGCACCTGTGAAGTGGTTCTTGGATACCTCTTCTACCATGGTCGTAGTCAGACTACTCCTTATCAAGGCACACCTACTTGAATTTATTGTGTATCAGATTTAAAAAAAGAATAATTTCAGAATCAATTTATGGTCTTATCCATAATGTAAATACTTCCTAATCTATAAACAAATATACACTAGTGATGGCATAGTATTGTGTTATGGTGTATATACTGTAAATACTACCTGTACTTATTAAAGTGTATGACATTTTGCTGTGTTTTCTTAAACTGGATTGTAAAGTGAGTTTTCCATTGTGGATGCAGAGTGAAACAAAGCAAATAGAAATAACAGATAAATACAAGGTCAAATATTGATTGAGTTTATTCAAAAAGTTGAGAATCACAAAGACACACATTCTAAAATCATTTCACATTTTAGCATCAGTCGTGACAGAATACAACGGCCTCATTCCAGATACACTTTGGTTTAGTAGCAGAGCCAAAGTGGGGCTGCTGTTAGCTTTTGTATGTCAGTTTGTGACCAGCAGGCCATCTCACTGCTAATGCTACCTTCACAGGATGCTGTGTCCTGAATGATCTCAAATCCATATAGTTTCTTCTGCAAGATCAATGAGATTACAGTTTGCACAAAGCAGTGTTTTTGAGTCTGGCTTGTAGACTGACCTGTTTGTCGTGTGTTTACTGAATGGTTACGAGACCAACGATCACCAAAAGGCAAGAGAATATATAGTTGTGAATCACGTAAATAACTAAGTCATAAAATGTGCCTACATTTAAAAAAGAAGAGTCACACAGCACATGCAATAATAACGTCAAAAGTTATTGTAATCAGTGTATAAATTAAATTAGTATAAGTCAGTTTATGTTTACTAATAGAGTATAAATGCACAGTAACTTTTTTTTTTAATCACTTGAAAGAATCAAATACATTTGACTGAACATAAACAATATAGAAAAGGAAATGCTGCTCAATCAGTCTTCTTGCAGAGTTAGATTGACGCCGCCGTCATATCTGAAATGTTTTCAATCCTTTACTGACAGATCTTTCTGTTAATATTCTGTCTCTCATATGCAGAATTGGTTCGGAGTTTGAGCTAATATGATTTTATACAATAAGGACATGACTTGTTTACAAATGTTGGGTGGTCACCCATGTCAGTCACTTGTGTTTCCCTGAACTACATAAAGTAAAACACTTAAACTTAGTTCCATTCATTTGTGTGTATCCTCTTTTCCCCCTCATCACATGATCCAAATACAGTGCTAAAACACAAACACCACACAGAGCCTTTGTGTCTTCATCTGCTTCCTTACAACAGTTGCTATCTGGTCTTAAGACGCAGCCTCTTGTGCCGGTGATTCTACAGCGTTTCCAATGTCAGGAGGCGGACCCTTTTCTTCCCTCTGGAGTATCTCCATAACTGCTGTTTCACCTTTTTTACCAGGATTGAAAAATGGAAAAATCTCCCCTGTGAAGGTAGTTGTTAAACTGCCAATGAGACGCTTATCTTCCACATTATAAAAGGAAAGCTCTCCGTCTTCGTAATTCAGAAACACACCGACCGTCTGGGGTCTGGAGTAGACAGGCAGGAACACGGTTGGCTCTGTGCTGAACTGAAGGCTATCAGTTGTGTCAGGGGAAGAGGACAGGAACCAGTAACCATGAGATGTAGTTGGGGAAACCTTAATGGCACTCGTAACTTCTGTGACAGTGGCACTCGTAACTCCTGTGACAGTGGCACTCGTAACTCCTACCCACCAGGACGTTTTGAGACCTACATTTGTATCTGCTTTCCCCAAAGAAACCTCCCAGTAGTGTTGTCCAGAAGAGAAGCCTTGAGTTCCTCTGATAGCTGTGAGGCAGGTAACCTTCTCTCCATCGGGAAAAGGACCCTTGGCGTCTCTCAGTATACCTCCTCTGATTTTTAGAAACGGATTATTCGTGTTTTCAAGTGTGACATTTACTGCAAAATGAAAAGAAACATAGGGAATAAATCAGAAAAAGGTCAGATTAGAGAAACACTTAGGCTCACAATTGTTATTTACAATGAATTCTTATGTGGTTACCATAGTGCTCTTCTGGTAGAGGTTCTGACTGGATCACTGTAGACAGGAACAATAATCAATACAGAATGCCATTTTATGTGACGTTGTTTTGCTTTGACTTGAATGGTGACAGTTACTTCTTACCTTTTGATAAAAGTCCTTGTTTCTCTAGGGAAGAAAAAATAAATAAAGTTAACTCATATGTTCTGTTATTTTATACTTTCCATAGTTTAAAAAAACAACTGATGTTTCCAATGCTGGGAGGGCCTATTGAGACACCCCGTTGCTAACCTGTTGCATTTTGGGAAACTTATCCAATGTTTTTGGAGCTTGACTCATAGTAGGTACCTTTAAAAATGTGTCTCTCACAAGTCCTTTAAAGAAGTGCTCAGCCTAAAATTTAATACTAATTTGCACATATCAGGAACTTTCTCTGAAATGTTGTGTCAGAGTAATAAATAATGTGTTTAATTTGACTGGTCGTTCTTACCCTCAGCGTTGCTGTTTTCTGATTTGGCTTTTTCCCCTGAAACACATGACATTGTCAGGGTTTCTTATTAAAATATGTATCACATGACAAAACATGTCTTCAAAGAGCCAAACAATTACCTCTCCATTTGTAATACAGCAGTCCAAGTAAGATTAACGTGGCAACGAGGAGCAAAGCAAAAGCCACCCATCCAGCTGCTGAGCATCTAGATTCTAAAGGAAGAGCAAGACATTTATTTTTATGTATTGAATCTGAGCGAAAAAGAAAAAAAACGTTTTAATTGTTGCACCCAGTTTACCAGTTTGAGGAAAGTTTTCCAGGCGCACTCTTGCCTCTTTGGGCTCTTCAACAGAGAGGCCTACTGAGCAGGAAACCTCAGCGGAGCTGGAGACAAGAAGCCAACTGTGGACTGCATGAAGACCAGACGAGTCTTTGCAGTAGTTCAGAGTATTTGGGGTAAGAGGCTGCTGCTTTTTATCCGACCAGAGCAGATTAGGCTCTGGATGCCAGCCGTCAGACTCACAGCTCATATTCACCACGTTATCTTCAACCCACACTGCTGACAGGAGCGGGGGGGTTCCCATTGCTTTCAGAAAGGAGGAGGACACATTTATTGTAAAGCTGAGGGGAAGATTTCAAAATGAAAATCATCTCTTGGTTTTGTGTGTTTTCTCCACTTCCAATACACTCACCTGTCACGATGAGACTGACAATTGCACTGTCGTAACCTTGTTCACTGCTGACGTAACAAGTGTAGTCTCCTGCATCCTCAATTGTGGCCTTTTCTAGCTTTAGGCTCACATCACCTGCCGTCAGCCCGACAGACGCCGCGTCCTTTAAGCCAAACGAGACTCGGCCCACATACGAAGCTTCCTGGGAGGCATTCTCAAACTTCTTTGCCCGGTAAAACATGACCGGGGAGTCGTATTGACCACGGTACCAAGATACCTCCAAACCATCTGCACTTTGTGGTGGATTGAGCCAGCATGGTAATGTGGTTGTGTGGCCGCGTTGCACTGAGACAGGGGTCTTGATTAAAACCTCAAGGCTACCTGAAACTTAAATGTTAGTTACTGTAAATGACTGGGTTTTGGTAACATTTAGGATAAATGCCATTTAGTCCTGAAGTCCTAACTGAAGACGCTTTATTGCCTCCCTTATGCCCCATCTATGTCTACTTTTATATTATTCAATGCAACAGGTTTATAATTGATTATGAATCGTGCTCTGAGTACATATATCTCCCATTTACAAAACAAGACTCGATGTAGTTTCAAGGAAATATAAAAGTAGTCTAAAAGGTTTAGCACAAAATAAACAATAAAAAGAGAATAGATCAGAATAAACAGTGATATGATATATATAAAAGGTAAGAATGGAGCGTAATACATTGTATAATATAAGGATAAGGAAATGAAATAACATGAATGAAGAGCAGAGACAAGGGACTTACCGGGAGCAGCGCTACACAATGAGACACCAAGAACAGCAACAAGACACAGGTGCATCATCAGTGCGCCTATGAAATGGGATATGCATATCAATTATGACAGAAGGCTATTTGCATGAAACCAGCCGTAACATCAGGAAGCACAAATGTATCCACAAGTCTGGCTTAACTCAATACAGATGTAATAACAGCAACTGAATAAAATCAGATCGCGACTGATGAACCGTGCGGGTCGCGGCCTACCCATTGTGCTGCTGTCGCTCCAGAAGGAAATATCCTCCACGCGCCTCTTGGTATAGCTCTGGTCCAGAAATAGAAATGAAGAAGGAATGCAAACTGAGAGGATTTGAAGTCAGCTTCGTCTTTTTAGTGTAATTTCTTCGTGAATTTAGATTAATGAAGGAGGTGGGAAAAACGCACTCCTTCTCCAAAGGTTTACTTTACTTTCACTTTCACCACCGGGAAAAAAGGCGGGTGTTATATGATATGAACACTTTTTCATGCTCTGTAAACGCCCATGCAATCTAGAGAAGGTTTCTAGGGACTTAAATGCACGTGCAGTCTTCCAATAAAATAATATACATACACACATATATATATATATATATATATATATATATATATATATATATATATATATATATATACAAATTGTGAAGTAATTGAAACAAAAATCGTTAAATTATAATACAGAGTTATAGTTTTTAATTTCAAAAGCGTCTTTGAAATGCCATGTTCCCTTCACGGTGCATTGTAACTTTGATGATCCTTTGACGCGGTGATCAGGACAAAATTATAATGTATCCAAGTTGGTGTATGACTATAAAATCATGTATCTGCGGATGTATAAAGAGAACTATTGACACTCCCATCACCTTAAGCTTTACTCCCTGCTCATTTAAATATATGGCACTTTTGCTCAACTGCACCTGTTTTGTAGTGAGTGACGTCATCGGCTACGATTATACATTTTTACCGTCAATGAACTTGGCACAATAGTATAAAAGACTCTGTGCTGTATTGTCGTGCTGACATACAAGGTGGACATTTGCGTTAATCTGCGATTACAGGACAGGAGCGTTTGTTGTTTGTGAATGCTCACGTGAGAGCGCTTCCTCGAGATCAGCAAAAGGTCATCAGAAGGGACCGGAAGTTAAGCGATTTTGGCTTCAAAATAAAGGTGTGTATTTGGTCTCTGTTAAATAAATAGAGGGGTAGATCTTGAGATTGTACGGTAATTATTTGTTTGCACTAGTCCATTATTAAAAGACAAAAAAATAGTTTGTTTTAACTGCAATTCAACTTGTTTTGTAATGTCTAACCGGAAGTAGTTCTAATTATGTTTGGATGGTGTTGTGGTCATGATTATATGTAGCTATATGCAACTCTAAAAAAAACTGTTGAACATATGCTGAGAGTAAGAAGTCTTTACAACATAAATATATAATAATAACAATATTATAGTGTACAGCTAGATGTCATATGTCATAAAGTCATGATCTTACACACTCCGGTACAGCAGGGGGCGTCGTGCACTTTAAGATGTGGATTGTAGTCCACCAAAAAAAACTAAAAAGAAGAAGAAGCTTCTGTGTGGCTTACGTTAGTTGATACGCTCCACTTAATACTACTTTGTGGCATTTGTCAGGTTAACGTAACGTTATCTGTAAAAATGTACACTTGTAGTTTGAGTGCAGAGTCGTAGTTGACGTCAGCGGTGTAGTTCACGGACCCTCGGCTACATGGGGACTTAGCCGCGCTGTTTTCGTCCAAATTCTGCGTGGTTTTGATTATTAGCAACCATGTCTCAACTTTCTGACTCTGACGACACGACCCCATTGCTTAGGGATGAGTCGAGCAGGTGAGTGCAGAGTTAAATCGACTAGACACCTTAGCCTGTAGCCACTGTTACCTTCGGTGACATCTCAGCAGGGAGCTTTTAGTGCATTGTTTACAAAACAAACTGCGGAAGCACCATGATTACCAACCCTACTCTAGCAATTACTACGCATTATGCAAACCGTTTGGGGCAAAGTGTTTTTTTTTTTTTGGTGGGAGCTGTCATATTTACAAGTCTATGTCAATAACTTTAATTCACATGTGCTGTCTTTTCATCTTGTGTACAGTGATGACTCTCAGGATGAAGATTACAAGAGTCGGTGGAGGTCCATCCGAGTTATGTACTTCACCATGTTTCTCAGCAGCGTAGGTGAGGATGCCCACGACTTTAAAAGTAGAAAGACCATTGCAGAGACACTACACTCAGAGTCTAGTACTCAGAGTCTCCTCCATGCACAGCTGGTGGGACATTATAAGGGCAATTGTCCTGTAATTGCCTTAGGTCCTTGCTCTCCTTCAACTCCTTGTTGCCGACTCCATCAGTGATCGTCTCGACCTTATCCAATCCCCAGGCTTCCTTTTCCGATGTTGATCAGTGTATCTCTGTCATATGGAATACTTGCTCCAGTACAACATTTCTCATCTTAACCATACTGACCTCAGTTGCTATGAATATGATGCATCTCTGTGTTTGCCTGGCTTGTGTTTAGTATGAAATACTTCATAACACAATGTTTAGGATCTTGGATTTGGGGAATCATCTAAGTTTCATTTGTCCTTTCAGGTTTCACTATTGTCATCACATCACTGTGGCCCTATTTACAAAAGGTATGTTGTGTATGGTTTACCATTTTTTTTTGTAAAAGACTGTTAACTGGTTCTGCTAATGTCAATGATACAAAGGAAGGCGCTTAGTGTTTTCCATTCAAAGGCAAATCTTTGCAGGGTAAACAGGAAGTGAAAGAAGCTACGAAGAACCTTTTCTGGACTTATTTTTAGATTAAGCTCAAGTACTTCACTTGACTGGTGCTGTAGTCAAGCTTTATAGAGAAGATATCTAAATACTAGGTCACACTCTAGTTATGTGTCAAATGTAACTGCATGCATCAATAATCATAATAATGGGACTCTCAAATGTAACCGTCTCATATATTTGCATTGCAGCACTGTCCTCAAACCTTCATACTGCAGGGTATTCTGTAGAACATGCTCATGATTGCACATGTTTTGGGATTCTGTTTCTTACAGGTTGATGATAGTGCCACTGCCACCTTCTTGGGATGGGTCGTGGCAGCCTACAGTCTCGGTCAGATGTTGGCCTCGCCCATTTTTGGCCTTTGGTCCAACTACCGGCCACACAGGGAGCCACTCGTGTGTTCCATCACCATCAACCTGTTTGCCAATATCTACTACGCCTACGCATATCTGCCCAGAACCGAAAACAAGTTCCACATACTCATGTCCAGAGCCTTTGTGGGCTTTGGAGCAGGTGATTTATGAAGGCCTGTTTCACATTATTTTGAAATGTACCTGCCTGTAAATAACGACTCTTCTCATTGAATGCTATGGATTTGCTTATCCACTTTACTATTATATTGTGATCCATGTCGCATAACTAACTTGCTAACATTCACTTTGGTCTTATTTTACGTCAGGTAATGTCGCTGTGGTGAGGTCTTTTGTTGCTGGCGCTACATCCCTGAATGAGAGGACCAGTGCCATGGCAAACATGAGTGCCTGTCAGGCCTTGGGTTTCATCCTGGGACCAGGTAAAGATGGCGATATTTGTGTTTATATTATGTAAACACAGGCCAGTGTAGATAGCATATGATGGCGAATAACAACAAGCAAGTCGTTGGTTTGTATGTTTTAACACTTGCATATCTTTGTAAATGTCAGCTCTGCAGGCCTGCCTGTCGTTCATCGGTGAGGATGGTGTCACGGTAAAGTTTATAGACCTGCAGCTCAACATGTACACTGCTCCTGCTTTACTAGCCACAGGTTTTTGCTTCATCAACATCCTGCTGGTGGTTTTGGTGCTGAGGTGAGGCTTTGAATGTGTATATGTATGTATTTACTTGTTATTCTGTAGAGATTGGAATTTGAGCACATCAAAGATTCACATAATCTGTAATCCATTTAGCTAAGCTTTTGTCAGTTTATGTATAGTATTTAGTTTCTCAAGGCTATTTTAAAGTGGCTAAGATGTTTGTTGGATACTTGTCAACAGAGAGCACCATGTTGATGAGCATGGAAGACAGACCCGAGCCATCAACTACACATTGGAGGGTATTTATTGTCCTCCTGCCTTCTTTTTTTTTTTTTAATACCAGGTTTTGATTATTGTAGTGATATAGACTTTATCATCTTCCCCCCTTTCCTGTAGATGGAGATGACGTTAGTGAAGAGACTGAGGAGACCATTGATCAGGTAGCAGTCCTGACTTCCAACGTTCTCTTCTTCATCATCATGTTCATCTTTGCGGTCTTTGAGACGTATGTATTTCATTATAGTCTACTGAGGCAGACAAGTTATAATATAACAAAGACACCTATTGCAGCTTTCCCATTGCCTCTTTATACACTGTTGTGTAAAGTTTTCAAAATATGACTGTAGGTTTTTTGTTTTTTTTTCTCTTCAGAATCGCCACCCCTTTGTCCATGGACATGTTCGCTTGGACAAGGAAAGAAGCTGTGTTATACAATGGCATCATCATCTGCTGCATTGGATTGGAAGCCATATTGGTGTTTCTAGTTGTAAAAGTGGTCTCTCGAAGGTACCTTTCTTCATACATGTATGGATTAGATAGAAATGTATTTCAGTGTCAAATATTGTTCCAGATTTAACCAAATTAATAATTTACTTTCAGGGTCGGGGATCGTCCTGTGTTGCTAGTTGGCTTGGCAATTATATTCTGTGGTTTCTTTATTCTCCTTCCATGGGGAAACCATTACCCTAAAATCCAGTGGGCAGGTATGCACTGTTCCATTTCCTCTGTTGAGTAATTAATAGCTGCAGAATGATTGCCCTTTGGCTTGGTTTGCTGATTTATTTATTCATTTTTGATGGAAATGATACTGTTTGGCCTCTGCTTTGAGTGTGGGGACATTAGTATATGGGTGTTTACTGTTGCCAATTCTTGTGGCTGCAAGAATACAGCTGAGAGTTGCACTGGAGGACTTGGAAATGGCCGCCGGGCTGCACACTGGTGTGGTGGCTTGCACGGTTGCTTCCCACGCTGCCTTTGCCCAATGTCAGTTGGGATCGCTAACCCTAAACCTTAACCCTAATCCTCCCCTCAGCAGGCTGGGAATTCATGTTCTGTTTTTCTTTTCAAAATACAGACATCAAAAACAACTCTATGAACAACTCTTTGGTCAGTCAGATGTCTAAAGCCGCTGCAGCCGCCAACAGCTCCGTGGAGCCAACAGGCTGCCCTTATGAACAGACCTGGTGCCAGTATACTCCGGCCATCAATCTGGCCCAGTACATCTCATCTGACATCCTCATCGGGGTGGGGTACCCCGCCTGCAATGTGATGTCATACACACTATATTCCAAAATCCTCGGACCCAAACCTCAGGTAAGAGGACTTGTAGGTTAATGGAAGTGTTGCTTTAAGAAGTTGAAATGATTAGGATGCTTTAAAACACTTTGAATGTGCCCATACATTTCTTTATATTCAAATTATACATCTTTTGAGAACCCAGAGTGTGGATGTTTTCTGTTGTTTATTTGCAGGGTGTGTACATGGGCTGGTTGACGGCCTCAGGAAGTGGAGCGCGGACAGTGGCCCCAATCTTTGTCTCCCAGGCCTATACCATCCTGGGACCCCGCTGGGCCTTCAGCCTCATCTGTGGCTTGGTGGTAGGGGCCATCATCCTCCTCAGCTCGGTTTACCGCCGTCTCATCACCTTTTCTGTACGCCACGGAAGGACTATATCATAAAAAGTGAAGATTCACACTGGACAGCCAGATTTGCCTGATATCAGACAGAATTGTCAACTTGCTACACTACGTTTTCATCTTCAGTCTGACATTGCCTCCACTCTAACCGATTTCCGTGGGGGTTGAAGGGCAGCCCAAACAAGAAAGAGAGGCCATTGAATGAACTATTCAGAGATGTTGGGGTATTTGTCACATTAAGACCAGGCATCTATTCTGGAAGGATTTGTGTTTGAGGATTGTATGTAAAGAGTTGGCAGTCGGAGGTTAACGTTGTTCGTCCTGCACCTGGCACTGATTGTTATTCTCTCCGCTGCACTTATTGGTCGACTACGTTTCAAATGAGAAACCACTGTTCCATGTCGCGATGTCAGACGCATTAATTTTCCTACGGTTATTCTCAAAAATTTAAAACCACAATCCAGGTTATAATGACGGCTCCTTGTTGCCGTTACTTAGATTAATATGTGGCCTTTGAGAGTTTGTGACTCAGGGTTAACTTTTTTAAACACTAAAGAAAAGAGAAAAGGCCAGGTTATTCCTCACCACTCGACCAAAGATTGCTTTGCAAGTTCCAGTAAGCGGGAACTGGAACTGCAGATTCCCTTTCACTGGTTGTAAAAGAAGAAGCCATGTGATGCCTTTTTCATAATGTTTTTTAATTGCCTTGTATGAGGTGTTTTCATGATTTCAAAGCTATCGTTATCTAATAGCATCTTTGGTCTCAAAGATGAATTGGTTAACATTTTTAATACTAGAACTACTTTAGCAAAAGGTTCTCGGAATATATTTTTATTTAATAAGAAAATCTACAGGCATAGTTGGCAGCAACTATGACCTAATCAAGGGTACTTTAAAATATATGAAATTTAGTTTTCATAAAGAAAATGTGCTCACTACTGAATTCTGTGGAGAAAATGGGAGATGTCAGTTTTACTGTGGAATGATTGTTGTCGTGCAAGAAATGTAAAAAAAAATTTAATTTTCTCCACAAAAGTACTGATTCAATTTTCCTATTTCTGTTCAGGGCTTCACTGGTGGTTGTAAAGCTACTGGTTGTGGTTATGCTGAAATTATTCGAAAGTAATGTGTGGTGAAAGTGTTGGTGCTGATGATTTTCTGAGTAATATATTAATGGATTTAATATAATAATATTCTCTTAAAATGTCAATGTAACTTTATCTTCAATTTTTCAGAATTGGTGATACATTTGTGCAATTGATGTTTCCACCCCTTAAAGTGCAGAATGCAAGATGATATAGCTTACCATGCAATACTTTACAGATCCTCTGGGAACTTTAAATGCTAAGTTAAAGGTAAGAAAGCCAGTAAAGACCTTTTCACATAAAATAAATGTGGAATTCAAAATGATGAGTTTTTCCTGATCTAATGTGACCTCAGGGTTCTATGTGTAAAATACATTAGTCTAGGGGCTTGTTAGAGTCCCACCAATGCGGAAGTTATGTAATATGGAATTGCTCTTCACTGGAGTGAAGCTGTATGAACATATGGGTCAGACAAGGTGTCGCAGCGCGCATGCGTACGATACAAAAAAAAAAGTTCCGTCCGTGTGCCCACGTGATGAAGACAGACGCTGGTTGAGAGCGCGCAAACAACATGCGCGCTGCGAAAGTTACAGGCTGCCAACATTAGCGTTACATTTATGCAGCTTTGTACGCAAATAACTCGAATTTACGAGTCCATGAGGCTGTGGTAAAGCCTGCCTGACTAAAACATGGAAATATTTAGAGACGAGAGTGGTAAGAACATGCATCTTAGCCCCTATAAGAAGTGTGTGGCTACTTTAGCAAACAAGCTAGCTCGATTGTCTAAGTTGGAAGTTAACTTCCACTATATAAGTGATATAGCTACTTGGTTTTATTATACGCTGACTACGTGTATTTGCATGTTTTGCTTGTCTTCCTTTTCTCCAGAGTTTACGGATGTCCGAATGGTCGTAAGTATACCTTTTAAACTTTCTTTAGCTTTTGGGCGCATCAAAGGCAACATGGAGACCGTAGCTCCTGCGTGTTGGCTTTTGGTTTGTTTGGCTGCCACGGCGCACATGTGCATGATATTACTTTCAGCGCGGGGAAACGTCCCAAATGTGGCAGCAGCCGTCGTGCATCTTGTATTTTGAAGCTAGTAATGGATTCCCCGGCCCAAACTTTGACCAGTTTTACTGACGCTACAGTGCGCGTAATCACTTCCGGTGTATATAGTCTTCATTAACAAATGCGCAGTTAACGTTAGTTATCAATATACCAATATCTTATTCGACTGAATTGGTGTGATGTATGTAATACTTGAAGTTATAATGATCATAATATCTAGTTGTTTACATTGATTTACGATGCTCACGTTGATGTTTCTTTCAGGCATTTTGTGAACTAGCAACTGACATTATTAAACTTACTGTGTGTGTGTGTGTGTGTGTGTGTGTCCATCCGTCCGTCCGTCCGTCCAATTAGCCAGTTCACAAGCTGGTTTTAAAATCTAAATAACTTGCGGTCCACAAGATCTGTTTACATGCATTAAACCCAAACTGCTAGAACGTGATTAATGACTTCTACTACGAATGAAAAATAACACGTCTTGTGTTGATGCATCTTGTCCCATTGCCTCCAGATCCTACATGTGAATGTGGAATCTGTTTATAGAGATTTGGGATAAAGCACAACACATTTGCAGAACCGCCTTTCCTGTGTTGAATGTTACGTTGTTTACGTTAGTTCTCTTTAGTACTTCTCTTTAATTGGTGTATTGCTCCCCTTTACAGCGTGCATGTACAGTCTGCTTTCTCTTTGCATAGCTAGGAGAGCACCAGATACAAACAACATGACTCGCACATCAGAATGCTACAGATAAATGTCAAGGGTAGTCTGACATTTTTTTAAATAGATTGCATGTTCTCACACGTGATTAGATAAATAAGTTCAAATTGTGCAGCTGGAAAACAGACCACTCTATTACTACTGTAATTCCTTTCTTGGTCCTCTAATGAACAAAAAACATTCACTTGTCTTTGTTTACATGCGTCTTGTTTTCATTTCCTGAGGCCTTGTCTCATGTTGTAGCTGTGTGTGTTCCTGTGTGTCCAAAGCTACTGTTGGTGACATACATGTATGTGTATGGCTCTTTTGCAGTATGCAGAATATTTCACCAACTTAGATACAGATAGCGTTGTACTGTTTTGCTAGTGCAAGGATATTAGCTTGCTGATGTTGATCCAGTGAGTCATCTTCCCATGGGTAAATGAAAGTGAATCTTAAGGAAGCAGGGCTTTAGTGTTAACTCTCTGCAACTCCAGTTCACATTCATTCAGGCACATCATTGAACAGCCTTGAGAACTGATAGCGTGTGTCAATTATTGGATGCCTGATGTAGCCTCCAGAAGAACTCAGTTCAACAACTTCTCTCGTTCTCTATATTGATTTACTAAATGATCACAAGCAAAGTAATAGGCGCTGCAATTGCAAAAGCAGTGAGTGGTACAGCCAACACAAAGGTTGGGCACAGAACTGCCCCACAAACGGAAGTGGGGCCTTTCATACACAGGTTATCGTCACAGGTTATCGTCACAGGTTATCGTCACAGGTTATCGTCACAGGTTCGTCCTAACATCTGATTCGCTCTATCCTGTCAAGAGGAGGAGAATCCCGTGTTCTCATCTTTTCTCACAAGACTGGAATGTGCAACGACCAGTCTGCTTCCATAATGTCAATATACTGATAAACAGTTGTGAGTGTTGAAGTGCGCAGGCGTGTTCCCTTGAGAACTGGACATTTCATAGACACAACCAACTCCAGCTGCATAGCTGTGTTACACTGACCTCGCTAACCTGAACTTTAATAGACATGAAGAGTAATGGAGAATATCTGCAGAATATAAGGATTTTTATTATCAATACATACCAATCTTTCTTTTATTCAAAGTACATTGGAGCCTAAATGACAGACGGTGTTTCAAGGCTGACGGTGCTGAGCTCATTGTATGTGGATCTGACCATCACATTTCTCTTTCTCCTCTCTAGCAAAGGGTTGTGGATTTGTTTGAGTGTCGTCCTGGTTTTCAAAGGATAGTAAGACTCGGCCTTATTGGTAAGAAAGTGTCCATTACACATCTGACACGCGCGCACACACACACACGTTTGTTTTCAGGTTGTTTTTTTTGGTGAAATTGCATAAAACTTAAAGTATTCTCTTTCCTAGCGGGTATGGAAATCAATGATGACCTAGATGGCACGGATGAGGATGAGGATGGAACTGGCCAATGGGCACATGGTCATAGCCATTTTCATGGATATCAGAGGCTTTCTGACAAGAGTAGTGACAGAGGATTAAGTGGGAACCATACAAGGTCATCCACCTCTGTTTATCAGCTTCCACGGCATTACTTATCTTCATCTTGTGAAGTTCCTCGCCCGCCCTCTGTAAAAGTGCAGTCAAAGGAGAGTGTAAGTTCACTTTTGTTTTGCCTATCTTGTCAAATAGATGGCTTTCTTATGATGTGAAGTGGTACTAATGTAATCTATACACTGTTTTTTGCAACTCTTGTAGGACTCTGAAAGAAGAGCCAGATTATTAGAAGTAAAAAAAGAGAAAGAAAAGTCTGAGAAGAAGCGACTTAAAAAAACGGTACATTTTCTAATATGAGTTTCATAGCAATGAGTTGATGTCAAATTATGTAGATTAAACCTTTTTCATTATGTGTATTCTCGTCCGACAGAAACGAAAGGAGAGAAAACGGCTTGAGAAGTTGGAGAAGGAAAAACAGAACCCTATAAAAAAGGAAGAGGTAACGATCAATGTGTGCAATGTCTTCGTTGCAAACGGGAGCCTCCAACAATTCTTCATGAAGCTACCAGCTTTAACATTTCTTTGTGACTCACAGGGGAAAGATGATTCACAGCAATCTAAAACCGAGGGGAACAAACCAGATAATGATGAATCCAAAAAAAATACCATTTCCAGTGATAAACAGTGTGCCTCAGCAAAAGATACAGACAACAGTGACAGTAGTGAAAACGAGTCCAGTGATGAAGATGGCGACACCAGGAATGACTCTGGCGACTCTGAGGTACCATTTGCTAATCTTATTTTCATTCATAGTCCTATCATTTAACAAGTGAGTCAAAACAAAATCTGCACTGTAAGACTCAGAGGAAGTATCATGCTCATTTTCTGGTTCATACTTGTATTTTGGGTTTCTAGTAGAACATGTTCACATGCGTTATTGTAACATTTGAAGGAAGGTCTCAAGCTCGGAGCAGAAACCCTGTCTGGTTTCATTTGTGTTTTTACTTATCGTGTGTAGATACAGATCTATATGATACCAACTGTTGCCGTTAGGGCTGAGCGAAATGGCCAAAATCATCTTCTTTTACAATATAGGTCATTTAAAATCTCTAAAGATGTATATCACGATATGACATGTTTTATGGTAATTCAATAAATAAGTAGTGAATATGAAATAATCACATGGTAAAGCCTATTCTTGTATATACTCCTGTGTGCACCTCGTGTTTCCCTCCTGCAAACAGCGCTCCGTCTGATCAGGACTTAAATGTGTCTTTTTTTTAAATTTATTTTTAAGGAACTGGACATGACTAGCACTTTTGTAAATAAAGCTGCTCTCATAGCAAGGCGTAAAATGGATCAGAAGCCCATGTTTGAGAGGAGGGAGAGAAAAAAGACCCCCGTCAAAGAAGAACCTAAAATCGTCCCTGACAAACCTAATGAAGACCCGGCTGTTGAAAAGAAGGTGAGGTATAAGTCTGATTCTCCAGAGATGACACGTGATGAATACTACACGTTACACCTACAACAACAGATTTCACCGTATTATTTGGATTTAGTCTTTTTTGCTACGTGGGATAGGTTTGATCATTTAAGTTCTCTCTTCTGTCCCAACAGGATTCTGTCACCATTAGCAGCCCTACTTTCGAAGATAATGTAAAAATAAGTACTGATCTTGCAGGTACGTTTTCTCCATTTGATTTATAATTGATTATAAATATTTGTGTTTCAACTTTCTTTTTTTAACTGAAGTCTTTCTTTCTTTTTCTATAGTTATTGGAAATAGGTTTGCAAGTGCTGGAGACTTTAATATGGCTGTGAAGTATTTCACAGATGCAATTAAGCACAACCCTACAGAGTTTAAGTAAGAGCCTTTCCTTTTACTTCATTTCAAGTAAATTTGATGATTGAGATTACTCAACCAATAGTTTTTAATTCAACTTTCAACTGTTGTTTCTGTCGCAGGTTGTTTGGCAATCGTTCCTTCTGTTTTGAAAAGATGCAAGAATACGAGAAGGCGCTGACTGATGCCGAGTTGTGTCTCAGCATGTGTCCAGGCTGGGTTAAAGGCCTGTTTAGGAAGGGCAGAGCTTTGGCAGGTCTAAAGGTAAACGGGCTCCCATATGTGCCATATTATAAATGTCATGCCATAGTTGAGTCATTGTTGATGCGTAGGACTTTTGCAACAGCATCACCTGAGTCCAAGCAGCATCTAGCTCCGTTATAGAAAACATGTGATACAGGCATTAGCTCAGAGGGCTCAAACAATTTAACTGATGACTAATAACTTGGTGGATTTCTCCAGCAGGATGGCATCCAATGAGTTTGAACTTTAAAGGTAGCAGGTGGTGGAAGCTCATTGTTTTTCTATTCTTCCTCCAGAGGTACGATGAGGCTGCCCAGGCCTTCAGGGAGGTTCTCAAACAGGACAGTTCATGTGCAGAAGCTGCCCAGGAACTGATGTGGGTGCAGATAACTCAACTAATGGTGGGTGAGGTAGCTGGGAAAATAGTATCAATGTAATGAGTGATAAACCAAAACGCATTGTTTTTCAGATACAATGTGTATTCAAGACGTCACCACACCTGAACGCAATGAGAGAAATGAACCGGTTTTGATCCTGTTCCTCATTGAAGAAACAGAGTGTCTTAATAGTATTAAAGTGAAATCGATGGATAATAATTCACTGAAGGGGTTTAAACTGGAATTCTGTCTTTCTTTTCAGGAGTATGGTTTCACTCGGGATCAGAGCTCAAATGCTTTAATTATTCATGGGACCGTAAAAAAGGCACTAGAGGTGCTGTCCACACTAAACCACCGACCTGGTGAGTGTGATTTTACAATTGCTGCCATGCGTCAGAGGAAATGAAAACATAGCTATAACTGTTTAGAGTTAATTTCCTAAACTCGTATTGTAGCTAGAGTTGAGGGTACACAAGGCCAGGAATCTTCAGCTTGTGTGTTAAGCCCAGTTTAATTGATTACGTGAAAGCACATTATCTGTTTGTACACTTAACCACTTTTTTTAAATTTTTTTAGTAGGAGCTATTCATTCAAATGGGATTGTCCAACCGGCTCAAGTAGCAAATGTCTCCGGAGTGTCACCAGTCCTGTCAGCCAACACGATCCCTGCTCATCCATATACTCCTCAGTCCCATGATGCACCTAAACCAGCATTTAGGAACCAACCTTTAGGCCCAGTTCAGAATATGTTGAATGTCCAGAGTCAACCCAGGTCCATTCCCAGTCAGGCCATGAAGACCAACAATGAAGCCTTACGCCCACCACAGTGAGTACCGGTTCAGTCACAATGCAGTTTGTTTGCAGTCCGTGGTCTGCAATCGTCTTCATAGGCAACGCAGACAGGAGATGAATTGGTATGCGTAGTGTTGCAGAGACAGACATGTAGATTTGTTAATTAATGCAAACTACCTTGCTCGAGGAGTTTTAATGAATGCCATTTCAGTCATATCTAGTTCCACGTTGTAAAATAAATTGGCACAGTGTGTCTATTAGTTTTTTGCCCGTATTGCTCAGCCCGAATCTCTGTGCTGCCTTTAATATCGACTTTATAATAACTGACGGTACTTGCTGAGAAATGAGCTTTGATTAGCAATGCTTCCCCATGTGGAGGGTAACATGTTGGCTGTTTGTGTCCGGAGGATGATTACTAGTGTTGTGGAGCAAGAATAAGCCGTGTCCTCTGGCAGGCTTGCTTTCAACTTGTCTCCACTTCAAACAGCTGGAATTCTCCATTGAATATTTCCACTTTGCCACACAGATCAATGAAGGTTAATTGTATGATCAGTTATTGTATTGAACAAGCTCGTTTAGGTCCTATACAGACTGTATACTTATTGCTTTTACTCTAATTAGGCAATATATTCTAAGAGCAGAAAATCATTGAATGCTTTCACGCAGTTTCGACTTTTATGAAGATGTGTTTTTTTCCCTACAAAATGACCGTTGAGATCTCTGCACACTCTGTTGTTTCACGGTTTCTTATAGACTGACTTTTCTTTAAACAGGGAGCTGTTTCCAGTTTGGGTGGGAAACTTAATTCACCCAATAACGGAGTCTGTGATTACCAACGTGTTTCGCAAGTAAGAGCATTGTTTCCTTTTATTAGTATTTCTGCAGCTTAACCTTTTGTAGGCGGATACTTGAGTTGCATAGTAAGTGTTGACTTACACTCGTCTTCTCTTGCAGGGTTGGGGCTGTCGATAGTGTGAAGGTTCTGACTTACAAACGATGTGCCTTCGTAAACTTTACAAAACGAGAGTCCTGTGATGAAGCAATCAGACGCTTGCATGTGAGTACACTTGGAACTCTTGAATGACGAAATACAGGTTGCCTACTTTATTTGCACTTCATGGATATGTTATTGGGTGGCAGACATGTTTTCACTGTAAATTGCACATTTCCCTTCCTGCATACTTTCTAAGATGAAGTCAGTTATACGTAAAAAGCTGCGTGTATGTAATGTATATTGTATATCTATATGACGGCAACCTGTTTAAGCCCCTAATGGATTACCTATGAATTATAATACTTGGTTTTCTTATGTCCCCAACAAATTCTAAACTATTGTTCTTACTTGCTTTGATTTAAAATAATTAAATAAAAGACATCTTTGCATTAGTATTTTTATTTGTTATAAGCTGCTTGGAGACTGCTTGGTGATATGGAGTTAAAATGAGTCATAATTCCTGCTATCAGTTCGCTCTTTTGAATTTGGTTCCCAAGACGAGTGACGGCTCCTCTGTGCACAGAGACGAGTCGGTTGCCGCCGGCCAGTATACACTTCTATGAAACTGTTTTTTTGTAACCTTTTCCCACTTCTTCAGGGGTCTGAGCTGAACGGCATGAAGATTGCAGTGAGGTATCCAGATAGGATTCCTCACGGTTTGGGAATTTCCAGATCTGCCCTCAAAGCTGATGACCTGCCAGACGATATTATCAGGTTAGTGCTTTTATAGCCCACATTTTAGGACATTTGTGTATTTGCTTTCTTCTTTGGTGTTAAGAACAAAAATAATTTTAAAAGGTTTCGATCCCAGTTTCATATTTTTCATCCAACTCCCAGCAAGAAAGTGAACACTTCTTTTTTCCCAAATGACCTATTTCTCGAAATTCACCTGTGCTAGTTTCCATCGACTACTAAACTAAATAACAGGACTAACATTTTAGTTTCTGTGCTGCTGATATTTCATACTCAAACAGTTTATTAGATACATATATCCTAGCTAGAACTAATGCAGTCCTGCTATAAATCTGACCTTCATGAAAGTTATGTTACATTTTTGTTGTACTGACATGCATTTATCCCTTTATATCAATGAGAAACCTTGTAGAAACCTTTTCCCCCCTTCAGGTTTCCAATTATTGGTCTTTCAAGCAGGATCATAAGAAATAGTGAACAAAGAAAATTCTGGGAGTTAAGCTTTCTGTAGCAACATTTAGGCTAAAAAGTTAAGATCTGTTTCACTTCTACTAATTTCAGTCTTTTCAATAACAGAACCAAATCTGTATAATGCCATACAGCACCACACTACATCCTGCAAAATGATTGTTTTGCTTGTGAAACTGACCAATCGCAGTATTTGATTTTTGTGGTTTTGAAATCATGAATTGTGCTCTTTGTAATCGGAGTGTAACCGAGTCACTTCTCATCCATCAGTTACAGGCAAAACGAGTACGGTGAAGGGAGGAATGCAGTTGGAAGCAGAACGTTTCGCCCTTACAGACAAGTCCCTGACTACAGAGGAAACCACAAGTACTGAAAGGAAGAGAGACGCCTGTCCTTGTCAATAAAAGCATAACCACAGATACTGTCCAGTACAGGTTTATCACTTATCTACAGGTTGTAAGGCTTTGCAAACCTTTGAAGTATTGTCAGTGGACAACAGAAATTCATTTTTATTTGGTAGAATACATCTTAAGTATTAGTCACTGAAGATGACCCGATTTAAAGAAATAGTATTTAGTTTTATATTTTCTGACTAAAAACCGACTGGGGTTTAGGTGAGCTGATGATTCCGGGTATTTACAAGCGCTTCATTATGCCAAAATTGTTGAAGCTTGATGGATATATCAATGGTATTTTAAGTCTGTATACAGTAACCCACAGCTGGTGGTAAAGTGTTATGTCTGAGACTTTAAAATAATGGTGTTAGCATTAAATCCCAATATCCACTCTCATAAGTTTTTAAAGTGACTTAAGTCAAACAGGACATTTGTTTTTTACAGTTGATATACACACACTTGCCGAAATCATTGCTGTAAACTTAATGAGCCTCATTATGGCCTGTATCTAATTGATCTATAATCAGAATCACGTTACTTTAATGCATTGTTGAAAACTAAACTGTTTATGTTCATCTTTAAGATGACTTACAAGTTAGTGTTTCATTCAATTAAAGATTTTTTCATATTTTGTTTTTGTGTCTACTTAAACATGATCTATAACCAGAATATGAATTGTTTGAACATGTTCCATGTTGCTGTGGGAACGGCCATTTTTATTTCCCTTAAAGGCAAACTAGCAGGAACATAATACTTATAATGGAGGGTCCATCACCCTCTGTCCAGGTTATCAAGCTGTGCATTTGAGCTGCCACTAGATGGCAGTACAAGTATTGGCGCAAAGATATATTGCTGTGAGAAGTTCCGACAAGAGAAACTTTCTGATAGATTATTTAGATAAACGTATCGCAGTGCCTGAGCTGCACGCTGTGTTTCTTCTGCAAAGCCTGAAACGGCACAAGCAGTTTGAACACTAGCCATCCCTCTAATTTGACGCGCAGGCTTTCTTCAGCTGAAGGTGAAACAGTGAAGTCTACCAATGTGCTTATAATTTGACATATACCCTTTTTTTAACACTTTGTGCTATTTTCACCATACTAAACTGGCTTTATATTCATTTTCTATACACTACATATACAGTGACCTTATGGGCATGCTGTACTCGGACTCTTTTATATATGTTATACTAAAACCCTTCACATGACTTACTTGTTATACCATGTGATGACGGTATAAGCACAACTCTCCTCTTTTTGTGTGTGCAAATATGCTGAACGTGTAGCATTTTCTTCCTCCAGTTTTAGTAAAATGACAAGTTTAATCTAAAATTTTTTGTGGCATGACTTAAAATAGGATACTTTCACTTGCTTATTACTTACTATACTTTGACCTTTCATGATAGTATTTGATGAGTTTTTATGAAATATACCATTTCATAAAATGCTATAGTACACTAACATTATACTATCTTTTAGATTGTATGATATCCATCACTTTCACATGCCATACTTTTTGATATGCTATACTAGATCTTTAATATTGCTTTGTTTCTACATAAAATATTACTTCATGTTTTTATCAAACAAGAGAACTCTACAATACTTTGACATTTCATGGCATTGACATTTCATGGCATAATATACTATATTTTTTAACTTTCTAGGACTTTCCTTTGACTTTTAAAAACATGAATTTTTATGATTTTTTTTTTTTTTTTACACTTTTTAGGATACTATACAATGACAGTGACTTTTTTATGGCATACTATATCCATGAATCTTCTAGCACATTGATTTAGTGATTCAATGGCAACTTTGGACTTAGACAGAACACTTGTGTGTCGCAGCAGGCTACAATAATATATGTTCTTAACCTTACGTCTTAAACACTCACCGTGGGCCAGTTCTGTGGGAACTGCCTGTGGCTTGGAAAAGCCTTGTAATGATCCAGCGTTCACCAGGTTCCCAGATAAGATACATGTCCGAGCCGTTTTCTCTCCATTGTTAATGTTGTACTGAGTGCTGGACAGGCCGGCGCCATCGCAACAATAAGGATATGCAAGACTTTAACATGTTGGGAAGATACGGTGAAATTCTAGGTTGTCAGTTGGTGTGTGTCGTATGAATGCATGAGCTACATGATAAGTTACAGGTTATCAAATGCAACAATACAATGGATTTTATCACTTAATTTGGGAGGAACAGATCAATTGAATGTGGCATCATGAAATTTGGGTAAATTATGTGAATCTTGCATCTTAATTAAGGAGTTTCTGTTGTCGTGGGAATATCACAGGTGTATTTTCACAAACAATCTTTCATAGGGCATCTTTGAAGTATAAAGAACATCTGGACGAGGCAGCGAAGCTATTGTTAGGCCAGCGTGGCTCCTACCAAACAAGCCCGTCTCTGCTGCAGGGCGATGATGGAGGATGAGGAAGTGGAGCGAGGCTTTGCACCCCAGCAGGCCTGCTGACACACGCCCGCCTCCCTCTCAGCTGCAGAGCCAAGGTCAGCCAGCCTCTCGAGTCAAACTCCACAGCAGAGCCTCGGAGGGAAGAGAGAATAAATTAGCACATTTTCTTTTAATTTAGCGAGTGGACTTCAAAACATAAAAAAAGATTAAAGATAGAGTTTACTGAATAAAACGTAATGCTAATTTAATGTTTAAAAAAAAAATATTACTGCTCATCATAAGGTCTATTGAGTAGCTGTTCTTGAACTTTGTTATAATCAATGATCCTCATCAGCATTTTAAGTTATCCAAGATGTCACGGAGTTGTAGTTCTTTGTTTTCTTCTCGTCCTTGTTGAAGATCATATACGATTAACAGCTTCAGAATGGCTAGTAGGCAGTGTGGTCATTTTTTATTCACGTTAACTGGGCAAACGCCATATGCTAATGAAGATCATTTGATATGCTCGAAAGCCCAAGAACAGCTTCTAAATGGACCGTCTTGTGAGACCGTCTTTTTTCACTTAATTCTCTCATCAATATCAAGAAAAGGTAGAATATTTACCTTCAAGTGAAGTCCTGTGAAGCTTTACCTGGACATTCAAAACAGCACGTATATCTATTTTTAACTGGTGTGAATCAGTACAATGTGTGCCACATAAAAACATTTTTTATTTCAAATTAAATAGCCGAAAAAGGAGAAAAACTTAAATCTCTATTGATCTATTGCTTATTAAAAAAAAAAAAAAAAAAAAAAAATCGGTATTGTTTGGGAAGACAGAATTGTGCTCATCTTTCTCACATCAAACATTAAAAAAACTTATCTCTTTGATTACACAGACAGGTTCAATATTACACAATAGTTCCTTCAAAAGCTGAAGGCACCTGCGTTTTACTCATCTACTAATCTTAAAAATAGTCACTGCATGTCTACAATGACGTAGAAAAATAAAGGGTGTGTCCTCTGACTAATTATAAGGTAGTGGGAAATGGTCCTGTTATGTGATATTCCTGATGTCAGAGAGCTACTCAGACTGCCATTCCTCAAACCCTGTCGGTTGTGTTGACGTCCAAAAGGCCATTGGAGGCAGCCCACTCGGATACTTCTGTACTGATCTGCAATCAGCTTAGAGTTCAAGCTCCTTCTCTACTGTGGTGAGTTCTAATCTCCGTACTGGGTACCAACGGAGGAGTCTCGATCTCAGCAGCTCCAGAGGCAGACGTTAGAGATGTCCCCCATCAACAACACTGCTCCCAGGTCAGCTCCAGAGGCAGATGTTGCTCATGGCCTGGCAAGTGGAGCTGGTCTCGGCAGGAGCCAGGTAGATCTTGCCGCTGGGGCAGACACACACCTCGTACACGACCTGCTCACGGGAGGCCTGATGGTGCGACTCTGTGTAGACGCCAAGCGGGAGACTACCCAGCTGAATGCTTTTGGCATCTAAAAGTATCTGGGAGATAAAACAGACATGCGAGAAGTTGTTCAAATAACATCGCTCAAGGTCCCCTGACCTGAAGCATCACCAACACCAACTGATAAATGCTTCCGGTGCAATCAGTAAAAACAATGCGACAGATGGAGGTAGGATAACAAGGGAAGGAAGAACGCCATCGCTCTGATCACTTTTATTCGGAACACAAAATTGGTCTTTTTGGTTTATAAATAAATAAGGGCACAAAAGAGGATGTTTCCACTTGCAGCATCATTTTGAATCCTCCTCACCTCTCCCTCCGTGGACTCCAGCTGGAGATCCTTTCGACCGCTGACCTTCAGCGGCCCCTTGGCAGCACTCACTTCCACCCCTCTGGGAGCCTCCATGGTTAAGGTCCGTGTTGGCGACTCCAGTCTGAGAAAAATACATAAAAAACGTGCACAAACTAAGGGATTTAGTGCACAAACTCATCAATCATTTGTGTGTATACTTTCAAGATGTTTTCATGTCTAACACTTAGTGTGATTTAAGAGCTGAGGTTACAAGATCAGTTCAAGGTTATATTGATTGTTATTCAGCTCATAGTTTAGGAATATCCATCTGTAATTACTTGTTTGGGGCAGGTTGATGTTTCATAATGGTAATGATAATTTTGATTTATAGTACTTTTTTTTTTTTTACAAGCCTTATGCACTGTCCAAGGTAAGAAAATTCAAAACATATGAAATATTAGGGATAATTGCAAGATGTTCAAAATGAAACGTATGCATACAGACAAATACACATGCATATAAAAGCTGGGTGAGGAATAGATTGAATCAATTAATGGATTCACGATTTCATTTGTTTAAAATGAAAATAGATTTTCACTTTGACTTAATCATGGAACTGCCACAGTGTCCCTTAATTATTAGTTTGTTTTAAAGAAGAAAAAAAAAGATTATATATATATATATATATATATATATATATATATATATATACACACACACACACGCACTCCTGTATTGTAAATCTATAACATGCAAGTGTTTTTGCGGTAGCCCAACTACTAAACTACATCAATAACACAATAGTAGTTTGTAGGGGGGTGTCAACATATTTTTTCCAGCACTGATGGTTGTGTAATTTTTAGACTATGACATTACAATATGGTGGAATTTAAATAATAAATGGAGAAGAGACGATTGCTAGTTTAACTTTTAGCCGCAAAGTGCAGCCATAGAGCCCCCCTCGCTAATCAATACACTTCCTGTGAGTCCTGTGACATGTTGACTGAGGCTATAGATCTTTTTCCGGCCTGAAACGCATGAACGTGCCTCAAAGCCGCACAGGCGCGTACTTATTACTGCAAGTCGCACTTTTCTCCTGCCTCGTGTGTTTTCAGTGCCAGGACAGCAGTTTCTGCTTTGTAGCTTGCAGACCCGGGACGACTGTGGCTCAGTGGTTAGCATGCCCGTCTTTCAATCAGAGGATCGGTGGTTCGTACCCCGGCTCTGCTAGTCCACGTCTGCACATCCCACGTCCACGTCGATGTCTCCCTGAGCAAGACATTTAACCCCTAATTCTTCCCTGTTGCTGTGTCTACGGTGTTTTGAGCAAAAATGTAAGTCGCTTTGTATAAAAGCATCCGCTAAATGAAATGTAATACAACTTGTCAAAGATCTGGTTGTAGTTTGCCCTGCATTAACATTTTCTAGAATGTTTAATGCAAAGGTCAGTTTTGGTTGTCTTATTTCACAGTTCTTGGAATGCACACAAGCACTAAAAAAAAGTGAGTTTTTCAGGATTAAAAAAAGTACACATTTCATCCACAGGGCTATTTTGACAGTGGATTATAGGTTTGGTTTTTAAAGGAGCAACCATGTCCAAAGTAGATAAGCAGAACTGATTAAAAGCTAATAGCTGGTCATTTGCATCAAGGAATGATGCCACAAGTGTTTGAAAGTGAAGATAAAGAGCAAGCTTTGTTTATTGAGAACACAGTCATACCTTTTGCTCTTGAGGTTTTACAGTAGAGACCTGTATTGAGCAGGTTACGCTTAGTAAGACACACAATCTCAGTATGGCTCCTAAACAGCTCATAATTGTATCCGCTGATTTGACCTTTCAGCAACACTGAGGCTAATGCAATTTTCATTTTTTCCCCCCGTGGACTATTTGTTTACACAGGAAAAGATAAGTGCAAGAGCCAATCAATGTGGAATTTGTTTTCATAAGTCATAACCGTTTCAAATTGATTTTCTCACCCCATCTTCCCCAAATCTGTTTTCAATGAATTTTAAATGGAAGACTTTAAGGAGACGTCTTGAAATCACTTAAATCTCCATAACATCTGAAAGTGACACACATTTTGGATTATGCGCCATGAAAGAAAAAAAAGAAAAGAAAATTAATTTCATTTAAATCAGCTTTCAGTAGATACAATTTGGAGAGGATTTGAGAAATGTCTGTGACCTGGGATTATTAGTGCCATAGACCTGTAGAAATAAAGATGTCTGCTCTGCGTTTGTTTAAATTGTATTCTTCTACTGCTCTTTTTTCTCTCCCAGGTATGCTTTGGAACAACTTTCAGTAACCAACATGTCATCATCATGTATGTCTTTGGTTATTCTTTGTTTTATTTTTACTTCACAATATTCTGTTTTTGAGAATGCTTACAAATATTTAACTTTACAAGTATTTTTGAAACTTCCCCAGTCCCTCTCCCATAGAAACACAGTATACTATTTATTCTGCTATTAAATTATATATCTATAAAACTTGTTTGGTTGATACCATTTGAAAATAAAAGCCTGTTTTACTCCACTGTTCTCCAACTTGACGACGTCACTGAAAACCCTCCTGTAGACCAACCAATAATGGATGTATTATTATTTGTTGTAGTTCTTGATGTTGACGCTAGAGTAAAAACTAATCTGATAACAATATAATTGTTAGTTGCAGTCCTAATGGAGAGGACACTCTAAAATGACTAAACGTTTTAAATTGTGATACAGATCAGGAGTTTACCACGAATCATCTTACAGTCCACTTTTGCTATGTGATGCATAAAAACATATGTAGAGTTTTGACAGACCCCGGACCATGTATGGCAATGATATATGTATTTTAGGTATACTGATAAATGGAGGAGTGAGTATGACAGTAAATGAAACTCCCTCCCAACCCGTAAACCAATTATTTCCACTGTATCTTTATGTAATGTTCTTTCCTCTGCAGTCCAAACCTTTCTCTCATGGCCAAATAAGACCATCACGATAACAGAGAACAACCATTTTTCTTTGAAACTGTTCAAAATTGGAGAGGGAAAAAAAACACACTCCTGCTGCACTGCATCTCAATCCCGACAAATTGGAGGTAGAAAAGTCTGACCAGAGGTAAGTGGGACCAAGAGGAGTTGTTCTGTTCTGCCTTTATCTTCTTAATGAACCCGTCACTCTTGTGTGGACACAGCTACGAGCTGAAACTGTCCCGAAAGCTGCTTGGAGCCGCTAGAGAGGGGTACACGGCTGGCCGCACTGCAAACAGACTTTACACCGGAAGAGGAGTGCTCAAGTAGGCAAGAGACGTAGAGAAAATGAAATGAAAAGCTGTTTTCCTGCTCTTTGATGCTGGGCCCAGAAATGTACCGTGTGATGTCTGCACCGTGAGAAAGCAAAGAGCCTTCAAATCCCGTCTGGTCTGCCTTTGCTTCCTAATGTCGGACTTGTCTCACTACAGATTCCTATGTGCCACAAACGGCAACACAAAAATAAGTTTGGTCTCGACACGGCTGAGACATGGAGAGCTTTTTGTCGCAGAGCAGACGTCCGTCTACCATCCGTCTTCCATACCTATCAGAAGGAGCCAGTCTGTTCCCTTGAGTGTGAACAAAAATTATCCGATTATGTAGTTTACTTAAATATTTTCATATTTAGGGCTGCAATTTCTGGTTGGAGGGCTGCTACTATTATCAGACTGAGTGGGCAGCTAGCTCGGGAGTCAAAACATGAATCCTCAGAGCCACATTCCCTGCAATCGACTATCTGGATTTCTGTCCTTGAACTCGGCACCAGAGGGTATTTTGAGAGTGAAACCACAGAGATCCCTGGAGCTGCGACTAAAGGTAATGAAGCTGAGAGCTGCAAGCAGGACATGACAACCTGACGTCTCTCCTGCAGGACTATATCCTCTTTATAGTGGCCCTGCCCTTCGCTTTAGAGACCTCAACATCAAGGCCTCTATTCTTGATAGCTCCTCAGCACAAGTGCAATTATTCATAAGTCACCACACACACACAAACATGCCTCCTACTTTCTTGGGCGTACAGTTGACAAAGAGGATGAAGTGAGGAGTAAAAAAACAAAATGACACGCAGGGGACAAAAACAACTATAAATCAAATCGCTCAACTGTTAAGCTTCAGCACCACTGCCTCTGCACTACAAGATGCACACTGAAGTTTTAAAGTTTAGGCGATTCATCGATCGTCATAAAAAAACCATTTGCAACCAATTTGGAAGACATCCACTTTTGGTCCCACCAATATTTGAGAGCATTTTTGTCTTAATAAAATACTATAACCACCAAAACACAAATATACATTTCATAGTACATTGTAAGTGTATGTAGTGTTTATTGTAGAATCTTTTGAAAATTGTATATATACATCACGATGCATACACTATTCTAGTTTATTAAAGTTACTAATACAATGCATTTTCCCTTGTGTTTTCACATCTACATACACATTTCCTAAATTACTTTTATTTGTTGACTCATTTAATCCATGTATTGTACTTTGTTCTATTCTGAAATAAATAAATGCAAATACAGGAAGCAAATTTAACTGAAATGATTTATTTCACTGTTTTCCTATTTTCTCCACTTATTTCAGCACAAAAGCCCTCCCCTTCTGTTTGGCAACACCCAACTGAATTATACAGATTTATAACGCTGGTTTTCCCCATTGAATCTGTGGTTCTTAACCATCATTAGTTATTGTGCACACCAATCCAGTGGCAATATAAACCTGTACATCCTCTTCAATTCGCCCTGATAGATTGCAAAAACAAGAAAAGATTGAAGCAAACATGGATAAAATGACAGTGAAGTGCACAAGGATAGTTTAAATAAATGCCAACGGAATTATTGTACTTAGTACATTCAATTATTGAGAAGCAGCATGATGACAAGTGAAGACAAACTTGAGCGCTAGCGTACACAGATAAAGCGCTCAGGGAGAAGAACAGGTGCTTCAAAGAAAAGGGAGATCTCAAGTGGATTTCTTTGATTAAGTCTCTGCTCTGTTTTTCTCCCAGATTACCGTTGGCTTGCAGAGAAATGAAACGCAGCACAAAGAGAATTATATTTCTTTAAAGAGGAAAATAAGGGCAACATGGACGTGAGCCTGGCCACATCTTCATCATCTAGAGAGGTTTACAAACAGGTGGTGAGTGATTTGAAATGAGAAATTGACTTTCAGGTTGGCGGTGAGATGGGTAATATAGGGTCACATATGAACAATGCAAAAAATAAATAAATGCAAATTCCACTTTAAACACAGATGTTGAAGTTCTAGAAGAAATCTCCAGGTTTTCATGATAAAAAGCATAATCAAAAGCTGTCATCAGCTGTGCTAAGTGCAATATAGCAAAGCGGAAAAGAGAAAAAATTATATGAAGACTACATTTCCATGATAAGAATTTCTATTTTAGTAAGTCTTCTGCCAGCCTAATTAGTATGATGTCATCATAATGGATGATAAATTAGATTTACACGTGTGTGATCAATCAACAGGGTACTGTGGGTCATAATTTACTGTCTGGCGGTTTGGTGACATTAAAAGGAACAAGGGCGGGGAGAGGGAGTTCTCACAGATGGGGATGATTTTCTGGATCTTTATGTCAAACCAAATTAAATAGGGATATAGATTAATATGCAGACAGAGTTACTGTATTGTGCTCTCTAGTATACATTATGTATCTGGTCTAACTGACTGCAGTAAATGCAAGATCGTACAATTGTCTGTTAGGTTTTGCAGTTAGCTTCTCACAGCACGCGATGGGGTCAGGAAAGCACAATTTTGTTTTTGTCTCTAAAATGTAACTTTGATTATTGCTTATTTAGTCAACAATATGTAATCTTGTACAGAGATGTAGTTCATATCAGAAAAATTAAATTCACAAAGTTGAAATGGCTTCTTTTTTGGTTGAATTTCCTTTTTAAGGAAATCTATATTACTTATAACTTTTGCTTCAACAACATTTGATGATTATACTTTAACACGTGTCTACAGGATAGCCTGCTAGTGGTTCTGCAAAAGTTATTTAATATTATTGAAAAATATTTAACAGGTTTACCGATATGCCACTGCAGTAATGGCTTGTTTACTTTTACCACAACCCAATTCCTCTTTGAACAGATTCAAAGAAAAAGGAAAAACAACAACATAAAAAATGTTTTTCAGCTTGAATTCATGTCATTACTAGCCCACACAGTTCTGTTTGTTACATTTGGCTTTAATAATAAAACTGTAAATCCTTTTGCATATTTTTTTGGAAATAAATTGGGTTTAGATAAAAGGGACTTTTTTTTTGCCCCGGCAGTACAGTTTGTACATCTGTTTGTTTGAAAGCTTTACAGTCATTTGTTAGTGAAGGAACCGTTTTAATAGTCTGAGGATTTTTTTTATTTTGTATGCACAAACAGAATCCAACTTTAATGAAGCGTATGTTGAACATATTTGATAGAATATGGATTACATTTAAGAAAATCGGAATGCCAATGTAGCTTTTGTGTCCCAACTGTCTCCTGTTCGGTTTCCTCTCGTTAAGATTTTGGCCACATTGCAGATGGTCACCCCTGAGCTGAGCCTGTGTGTGAATCCTGTGTGTGTGTGTGTGTGTGTGTGTGTGAAGCCTGTGTGTGTGTGTGTGTGTGTGTGTGTGTGTGTGTGTGTGTGTGTGTGTGTGTGTGTGTGTGTGTGTGTGTGTGTCTCCTGTGCGTGCGTGCTTTAAAGTGAACCTCATCAGCATTCCTCTCACTCTAGAGGAATTAGATGCAAGAACACTGCTTTTTCTGCCAACTTTGATCCCAGCCCTCCCTTCAGGACCAGTAAGGTGGACAACAAACCACACTCGTTATAGCTCGTTAATGGACCGACACCGGGCTCGCAGCCTCGGGCGGAGTGCAGTGGGTATCGCATGCTTGGGAGTGTTATGTATGAGCTTAATACGCATCTCAACCTTTGTAACTTTAGCCATGCTCTCAGTGCTTTAATCCATTCCTGACTGCAATAGAGAATAACTAACAAATTAGCTCACCCCTCGGGTGTGAAATTAAAACGATGGTCAAGTCTAGTTTTAAATCTGTGCGATAACGAGCCGACCAGTGGATGCTTGAGTTTACAAGAGGGTGCTTGCAAATAATTATACTCATGAATAATGGTTACTGCCACATTTTCTTCTTTTCCATTTCAGTACAGGCATCGACTTTGAAATGCTATGGAACATTTATCATCATTATTTAAATATCTTTATTTTAATTGAACAGGATATGAACATGTGACATTAAGCTTTAATGAAGTTCTGTTAAAGTCAATGAATATGAACTTACTTCAGGTCTTCAGACGCCCTCGCCTGGATCAGGGGAGTTTCAACCGAATGTCCAAAAACGGCACCTTCCAAGCCTAGAGAGAATGTATGCTTTTATAATTCATAAAAGGAAAGCCAAGGATGTGTTTACTACGGCTTGGTATTGAACCTGAATGGTGGCACCCACTGAAAGACATCTATAGTGCAGTGTAAGAAACTATCCCAGGGCGCCATTTGGTTCCAACACACTCAGGAACATTTGGCTGTTTGGTTTGTTTCATCTGGTGTAAAAGCTGTCAATCAAACCTTGGTATGGACCAAACACCCCAGACTGAGACCCTCTTCTTACTTTCAAGCCGGCTCTGGTTTCCTTTGAAATGTTATAAATTGAGAGAACAGCACATTTACCTGTGACAGTGAGCTTTTCTGTCGTCATGATGACCTCCTCCTCATTTGCAGTGAACAGCAGTCGGCCTCCATCTATACTTCGTACCTCCAGCCTCTGGCACTGGGCCTCCACGGCCTCAGGTCCTGCAGAGCGGGAGACATCCAGGTTAGGGTTTTCACCACAATAATACTATAAACACTGATTATACCCAAGTGAGGTGCTGGACATAAAATTGAAAGACTTGGACGCTGATAATTCAATATTTTTGTATTTGTTTAGTTTTATTGTTCAATATCTCGTGAAAATTTCAGGGCTAAACGTATATTGTAGTTTGATAATAAAAAGCATTAAAAGAACAGATTTCCCTTAAAACGTGTTATAATCTGCAATGCCAACAGTAATGTTCTTTTTTTAAATGGTGCCGTCAAATATAGGTTGCCTTATGGCTTTGAAAATCAGCTTAAGAAAACTATGTTTGGGCATGTAAGACTATTAGCAATCTCAAATACTGTGTAGAGTGCTTGCTCTGCAAATGAAAGGCGCCTAACAAAGCTGGATCAGCCATGCCTTTACAATGGATGGAGAGAAATAAGTAATCTGCTGAGGAATATTAATTATTGTTCTCCAGACTTTGGTGCTTTTCCAGATGTGAATGCAGGAACCTTTAACGTCTGTCTTTCTCGCACTCTCCCTTTTTCTCTTTCATTAATCCACCGGCTACGACGGCTGGGGAATTTAATTATTCTAGCCCAGTTTCATCTAATTTCAGACAAAATGCTCTTTCTGCAAAAGCAAGCACTAATTTTCGGAGGAAGGTCAAGCGTGAAAAAAAAAAAAAGTGTCATATCACCAGTCTTGTCGAATCAGTATCAACTCTCAACTTGTGTTGGTTGAGATCAATAGCTATTAATGTTAATAAGCAGGTCATATGCTTTCCAGTGGTCATTAATCATGTAAATGACTTTGGTAATTTGGACTGACTGATGGTAAAGCTTGATAATAATAAGAAGAATTCATTGCCCTTTCAATAAGAACCTCAAAGTTTCAGCATCTGGAAGACACTACAGAGTCTTTTCTGAACGCACAGAGACGATTAAAGAGGATTTAAAGATGAATTGTTTCGCTGATCTTGATTAAAGTCATTAACAAAAAAAGACTGATCAGGCAATTTACAGTCAGGGCTGGCTTAATCTAAGATCACTTGTTAATAATTTGTACATCGAGAGAGAGAGAGCGAGAGAGAGCGAAAGAGAGACTGAACCAGAGTGAAAATTAACATGTTACCCAGAAAATTACGTGATTATTTCTACATTAAATTAAACAAGGGCCAAACATTTAAATAAAAACTACCTTCAGGCCACACCTCAGACAGTGATGCCACAGCAGGTGTTCAGCTGTCGAAGGCAGCAAAATAGCGTCCAACTGGACGATGTGTACGGTAGTCATGAGTGGAGACTCACCCACTGTGAGCTGACCGGTCAGCTGGCCTTGGTCGTTTCTGGCATTCAGCGTTACATTCTTTTCCGACCCCAAGACCAACAAGCTATCCTAGGGGAAGCGTGGATGTGGAAGGAGAGTGAGACCGAAAGAGGGGGAAAGAGAGAGGAGAAAATAAATACGTTATATTGGGATCTTAACTATACCTTTAGCAGAGGGGGAATCTTAGCAAAGTGAATTCTCCCCTTACTTCACTTGCCTTACTTCGTCGGGCGGTGGAAAGAGCACTTTGAGGAATTCCTAAACCCGGCTAACATGTCCCCCGGAGAGGGGGCAGCGCCGGAAGACTTTGGGGTGGTTTCTCCCATATCCCTGGCAGAGGTCGCTAAGGTAGTCAAAAAGCTCCTTGGTGGCAAGGCGCCAGGGGTGGATGAGATCCGCCCTGAGATGCTGAAAGCGCTGGACATTGTTGGGCTGTCTTGGTTGACACGCCTTTTCAGTGTCGCATGGGGGTCGGGAACAGTGCCCATGGACTGGCAGACCGGGGTGGTGGTTCCCATCTACAAGAAGGGGTACCGGAGAGTGTGCTCAAACTATCGTGGCATCACACTGCTCAGCCTCCCGGGAAAAGCTTATGCCAGGGTGCTGGAAGGGAGGCTCCGACCGCTTGTCGAACCTCAGATTCAAGACGAGCAGTGCGGATTCCGTCCCGGTCGTGGAACAGTGGACCAGCTCTTTACCCTTGCAAGACTACTGGAGGGGTCCTGGGAGTTTGCCCAACCAGTCTACATGTGCTTTGTGGACTTGGAGAAGGCTTTCGACCGGGTCCCTCGGGGGTTTTTGTGGGGGGTGCTGCGGGAGTATGGGGTGCCGGACCCGTTGGCATGGGCTATCCGGTCTTTGTACGCCTGCAGTAGGAGCTGTGTTCGTATCCTCGGTAGTAAGTCAGACACGTTCCCGGTGGGTGTTGGCCTCCGCCAGGGCTGCCCTTTATCACCGGTCCTGTTCGTGACTTTCATGGACAGGATATCTAGGCGCAGCCAGGGGGCGGAGAGGATCCGGTTCGGGAGTCTCGGGATCGCCTCTCTGCTGTTCGCGGATGATGTGGTCCTGTTTGCCTCCTCGGATTGTGACCTTCAGCATTCACTGGGGCGTTTTGCAGCCGAGTGTGAAGCGGCAGGGATGAGAGTTAGCGCCTCCAAATCTGAGGCCATGGTGCTCTGCCGGAAACCGGTGGATTGCTCCCTCCAGGTGGGGACAAACTGCCTACCCCAAGCGAAGGAGTTCAAGTATCTCGGGGTCTTGTTCACGAGTGAGGGTAAGGTGGAGCGGGAGATCGACAGACGGATCGGTGCGGCTGCAGCTGTAAAACAGGCGCTGTACCGGTCCGTCCTGGTGAAGAGGGAGCTGAGCCGGAAGGCGAAGCTCTCCATTTACTGGTCGGTCTATGTTCCAACCCTCACCTATGGTCACGAACTCTGGGTCGTGACCGAAAAAACGAGATCTCGAATACAAGCGGCCGAAATGAGCTTCCTCCGCAGGGTGGCCGGGCTCACCCTTAGAGATAGGGTAAGGAGCTCGGACATCAGGAGGGAGCTTGGAGTCGAGTCGCTGCTCCTTCGTGTCGAAAGGAGTCAGCTGAGGTGGTTCGGGCATCTAGTCAGGATGCCTCCTGGACGCCTCCCATTAGAGGTTTTCCAGGCACGTCCAACTGGTAGGAGACCCCGGGGAAGACCGAGGACACGCTGGAGGGATTATATCTCCCGGCTGGCCTTGGAACGCCTCGGGATCCCCCAGAATGAGCTGGAAAGTGTTGCGGGTGAGAGGGAAGCCTGGGTCGGCCTGCTGAACCTGCTGCCACCGCGACCCGACCCCGGATAAGCGGCTGATAATGGATGGATGGATGGATATGCCACTAGCTTTAAACTTGGGTCTTATTTTTGTACTTTCAGATATCATGTTTACTGGTTTGAATAACATTGTATTACAATAACAATTAAGATGTACTAACCACTATAACAAAGTCCAAGAGAGCAAGAAGCACAAGCCAATAGTTAAACCAGATCATCTAAACCAGCTTTAAAATAATTGTGATCGTTAAACTCCTTTAAGAATGATCTCTTAAATCCCCATACTAAGCGTCTAGTCGAGAAAGTCACTGCTGTATCTCTAAAATAGTTTGAGTGTAACGCGTGAATACAAAGCAGGTTGTACTGCACTGCACAGCCTGAATCTTTACTAGATTTAACAACATTAAATCAAACTACATTAAGACTAACATGGAGACAGGTGTAGGAGTATCCCACTTCACGGCACACATTGGCGATGTACAGCAGTGTTTGTGTACATTATTATGTCTCCCAAAAGAGCAGTAGCAACTGTGAAATGTAAGCATTTACAGTCTCAAATATGAGAAGACAGTTCTGCCACAATGCAGTCGACTAGGTTTGATTAACTTCATGCTCTCCCAAAATAAGCGTCAAATTATAGCACATTATCTCAAGCTTATGTGGGGTGTAACTCTGCAGAGGTCATTCGGTTCATTTTCATTCCCTCCTTGCTCATTCCCAATATAAATGTGCATCATGAAAATAAGTTCTCCAGGAAGCACAGGATCATGAAGAAATTTGAGTTCTTGATTCAAAGCATCCCTTTAAAGATTGTATAGGTCTTTAAACTGTTTCCTGGGGGCCGTGACTGAGTCGCCGTTGCGCTGAAAACTTCTTTGAGATCACATAAAAGGCTTTTTAGGCACTGCGCCCGTTGAGGAAGGTCAAGTACAGATCTGAATGAATGCACATAAATGGAGCCTGTTGTAGTAGTAGGTGCAGTGGGCCCCGCAGACTGAAGAATTACCATGGCTGCTGTAAGGCAGAGGATGCTTCCCTGCATACAATGAATAAGATCACAGCTGAAAACGAGAGCATGGCACACTGCTTCGATGAAATGGTCTAAAACAAAGCAACCTCTGATGGTACTACCTTCCTGTGAGCAAGTCAGTGCAAAGTAAAATGTAGACTTTTAAAGCACAGAGCTCTGCTCAGGATTTTAATGTCATCCTAACCAAATATTTGCATAAATATATTTGAATTTTAATTATTTTTGATTGTACTAGAAGCTAATTTGCATACTAAGCTGAGCAAATAAATATAATGAATTAAAAATTGCCGAGTTGAAAGGCACGCTTATTAGGTCTTCATTTCCCCCCTCCAAATATCAAATATTGCAGGCAGGCTCTATTCTATGCAGGGCACAGGCTGTTTTTGAAACATGGTTTCCGGGATACTTAATTATTTTCATATTAAAAAGGCCCTTGTATTTCAATATAATACTGTTCTCCAAATTAAACTGGTTCTAGCCAGCTTGGATGTTCAGGTCTCTGGGGCACTGCTGCTGCAGAAAAGCTTTGATTTTAAACAGAGACCATTAAACATGTGGATGGCTTTATCCCTCATCGGCAGACCAGTGCTTACAGTCTCTTTGTCGGGCATCACCAATGCAAGTAGTAGACTCGGTGAGGGAGAAGTTTCACTCCAATAAAGATATACCTGCATCTGATGCTATTAATAGATCAGTCAGGGTCCCCGGAGACAATAAGGAGAGCCAACAGTCTGAACAGCAGAGATTTGATTAACAGTATATGGGCCCTATTGCCTCATAAAACATTGTTTCTCAGACTTATCAAATTCAAAGCAAAGATGCAATTTTAAAGTTCTCTTGATTTCAAATTGCAATACTAGATAAAAGACAAGACAATATGAAAATAATTATCACACGTGATTGATTATCTGGATCATTTATTTGCTCTGTCCTCCAAAAAAAATAAAAAAATCAATGCGCAACTTTGTGTTCATTGTAGGCTTCATTATAACTTCTATGAAATCGATATGTTTAAAGAAGGCGTCATACGTTTTGTTTTTTAAATAAAGCAAGAAATTGCTACTGCTCATATTAGACCACTTGTCTCTACAGAACCATCACTAATGGGGTGAAAATCAGCAACGTAACATGAAGTCCAAGCTGGAGAGGGTCAGAAATTCAGGGAGAATTATGGAGACTCATCATGTGGAGAAGTTGCATCTACTGTACTTCCCTGACCCCCATTTATATCCACCTGCTGTGTGCATCAGCAGCCTTTAACAGTGTGCAATCTAATCAAAGGCCAAACAGGCTGCAGGCTAATACACAACAGCAGCTGGGTTTCTCTATACACATTAAAGCAGAGAGGAGGAACTATTCACTGAAATCCACTTCTGCAGTTAACAAACAACACTGTTCCATCAATGATTGAAATTCACTTGAATACATTAATTTACAAAACACTAAAAACTACACATCTAACTGGCCTCTGCTAAAAATTAACCCGCTCATCAAATCCAATTTGACCTCAAGTAGCAGCTGACATCATCCTGATGCAGTCAAATCCCAAGACTTGTTTCCTTTGTGTATTCTTTTCAGGTGTTTGCAGAAAATCTACTAGAAATCAAATATGCATTAGCTCAAAAAGATTAAATGTGAATTTTGCAAAAATAAATATTGTATCCTGAATAATTTATCTTCCATTTAACTCCGCATGGATTCCCCATTGATACACTTGCGGATCTGTTAAAAATACTCTGTGACAATCTGACATTTTAAAAATGAAAAGCTTCCTTAAGTAAGAGAAACAGAAAATTGATCGGTTTGTTGTAACATATCACGTTGGACACAAACGAGAAAAATATACATTTTCTCGAACGTCTGAAGCAAACTATTTTACGGTTTCACCAATTGACAGAAACCAACATGTTCTTCCAATGGCTGCAACAGCCACACTTTAGGTTCACAGACAACATATTTTTGTATTACTTGATCCACCCTGGTTGAAGTTTCTGTGTGAGGAACGTGAAAGAAAATAAATACCTGCTCAAACATTGAGCTCCACAAACACTGGAAATCATGACTGCAGTGTTCATCTCACGCGTGTGACAGATTGGAAAAAGCATGAAATTACAGCCACTTTGTTGTGAAATTTCAAGCGTCTAAATGATTTCCTCTGTTTGGAATTAAAGTAGTATGGTGGCTTTCACATGTGTAATAATACAGTACAATATGAAACTGTATGAAATTTGACACAAAGGTCGTCCTGTCAAATCTTTTTCGTGGTTCTCGCATTGGCTTCTTTTTGCCAAAGCAATTCAGGTGTGCATGTTCTGTGCCGTCTGTAAAAGCTGACAGATGGATGGATACATAGATAAGCAGACGTGCAATATGGGAAGCCCCCAGGGTGAGGAGAAAATAATCTACAAAATATTCCATCCATCCATCCGCCTGTCAGACTTGATGACAACTCAGCGGGTATAACTGAAAGCGGCTGAAAAAAGAGGCTAAAATTACGACCCGTCTTATTTTCCAACCTCTTTTGCTTGACCTAAAAGGAAAACGTGATGAGGTCAAGACAGATGTGAAGGAACATTTGTAAGGATAAAGGAAAAGATAACTGCGGTGCTAAAAGGGAATCAGACAGCTCTTACTCGACGACAGACGGATGTTATTTAGCGACTTTCTTTGTAACGCATTGACAATCTCAATGCTGCACAATTCATGTAAGAATTCCTTTTCAAAACAGGATCACATCTCAAAAGAAAGATCGTTTCAATGTATCCATAAAGTACAAATAAACAACGCTAGCAGATGTTTTATGGCAGAATAGTGAGTTGCTTTAAATGCAGCAACCGCAAGCAATTGTGGGATGTCATTAACTCCTTTCCTTTGGTAAAGAAAGAAACACAAGTCCATTTTTTTTTGCATTTACAGAATTCATCATGGCCGCCATTTCATACTTCCGGGTCATTGAGTGTGTGTAGTGTCAAGCAGGAGTGCCACACAAGGTCCACAATTTCAGGTGTGAAAGCAACGATGGGGCATCTTTGAAATCAACCCTGCACTTGAAAGTTCTGTCACGTTGGTACCAGATCAGAAGGCTGGAGAGGCAGTTGTGACCGCCTGGGTTCATCTGTTCATGCAGAGCACAGCAGGCAGGAAATGTGAAGCATCAACACTAACTAAAGGTTCTGGAGTCTGCACTTTGCCACCAGTGTGAAAGGTACAGAGTGAGATACATTAGATAACCCAGTATACAGTCTGTATAATAAGAATGGTTGGGTGAAATCTTCTAAAAAGCTATTATACTAAGAGGGATTTTCCAATATCATTATACAGTGTATCATTATTAGGTCTGAGAATTAATCCATAATAAATACTCTTGAATAGCAACCGAATTAAACGCAGCGTTGAAAAAACAGTGCACTCTTGATCAGTGTGTGTTTTTTAGTCTTTGTTTGATGAGGATAATTCATTCATAACTTTGCTCATTATAGATTGTATTTCATTCAGTTGAGTTATTGTACAGTAAACTTGTGTTATGACAACATTAAACACTATAGTTCTGACTTTTTGACCACTAGGTGCAAACCAATATTTACTTTCTTTTTAAGGCCGTTTCAGTTTCCTTCAACTCCCAAAAGGGAATTATACGGCGCTTTAGCTTCTAAATGCTCAATTATGTTCACCGGCTAGTCAAACTTTGTCTGCGGTTCAGTGCTGGGTATGCAGCACACGGGGCTTTGTAGAGTTTTCTTGCTGCCACTGCAAACAAAGCAAACGATTAGATGCATGATGCGAAACTAGAGTTGAGGAGAATCACAGAGTTTAGTGATAATTCTCTGGGAGTTTGTCACAACAAGTGATCACTTTGACATAAAACTAGTTGTTTAATCCATTGCTAATATTCAAAATGTTTAAAACTGTGCAAATATTGTGCAACTAAAATACAATATGATTTCATGGCTTTATTACTGTTCATATTATTGGATTCTTACCGTGGACGTATTTGTTACCATGGGTGGCGAACTGCTGCATAATTGCAGTCATACATATAGCTATTATTGCCAAATAGCAATGCAAACATGGTCTGTAATACACAATATGACTGCAAATGGCCTGTACTAGTATTTGCTGTACTGAATGCATTTCTGTTTTGTTTTTATTTGGCAGGGATTGCAACTAACGTAAACCGTTTGTGCAAAGTTACCAGCTCTCATTTCACAAAATGCAACTGAGAGCAGAGCGCTGATTCAAGGGGCTGCTTAGCCTGTTATTTGCTGCCAGCTATCAAAGTTCCTGCCAAAAACACTGAGGGAGTTATTTCCACTTGGTATTCACAGATTATGGCTTCAGACTCATTGCTCAAGATTCAAAGCACTGATTGATCCAGGAGAAGTCAAACTAAAGCTACTTTGAGTTCAGCCTCGACAGCAGTGAACATATAAAAAGAATAATCGTACTATATTTAACTTCTGTGCTGCACTACAAAGTTCACTGCGGTTTGAGGTAATGACTTATTGATTAGTGGTGGTTATCTGACTGAACAACAGCACTGTGCACTGTGGCGTAAACTCATTGGATAACCATAATCCCTGCTCTCGCAGTGCTTGACATATTTTTCCAGGTGAGAAATATCGAGTGACCCACAGAGATTTTTGCCCCGCAAATATCTCTGGTGCCGGCAGATAAGGGGGCCACTGCACAGCCTGTCTGTAAAACAAGACAGTAAAAATGTCTGCCGGTGGTATTTCACTGGAGAATGAAATATTGGCTTTGTCCAATGTTCGGCTTGCTATGGCCTTGAGGTGTTTGCTTTTGCTAAACATGATTGTTATATTTAAATCAACATTTAGCTCCAACTACAAGATCAAAGAGCACGAAGGGGATATTCCAAGTTGTTTCTCAATCTGCTGTGGCAAATTGTACCCACTATCGAGACACTTCCACCATCGACGCCCCTCAAAAATCACATTTACACGGAACCCTGGCTTCCAGTGCTTGAAATTGCTTTCTGCACCATGTCTAATCACTGAAAAAGAGGATGATCCAACGGAGCGTCTGTCTGCGATTCGTGTGGGAGAAGAAAATTTGGATCAACTTTGCACTGGAGCTGTGTTGGTTAATCTACTAAACATCAAAGACGAGAAGAGGGAGGAAGTGGAAGAGGGGAATTTATCGTATGTGTTTGATTGGAAATCCAGTGGGGGGACTTTGGTCCCTTTGTAATCGTCTGTAATCTCCTGTAGGTTTGTATGTAGCCCGAGAGGAGCTGAGAGGCACCCTATTACCCATCTCCTGCCGATGGGAGGCCCTGATAGTGCAGTGTTGGAGGATGACAGGAAATGAGGAGGAAGAGGAGGAGGAGAGGAGCACAGGACAGAGAGTGTAATCTCTCCTATCCAAGTACAAATATAAACTAACATCAAAGTATTGTCAAGTCAGCGCTCCGAGTGAAGCTTCCCTTTGTTGCAAATTAATTGAGCACAACATCCTCAACATTGTGAGATCAATACCCGTTTGTCTGCAGCTTTGGCGAGATCTTTCCAGGCGAGAGATTTTCACACGCCTTTCAGTCGATGATAGTTATTCCTTGTTGATCAGTACAGTAAAGTATTAAACTACAGGCAAGTTAAAGTTGTTGAGAAGAGCGCAGGAGGCAACTTACCCTTCGAGACTGGATCTCTTTCACGTAGAGAGGCAGGAGAAACTCAGAGATTCCCTCCAGGCGAATCCCATCCTGCTTCAACTGAAGGCTTCCCATTCCATCCTGCAACATAATCATAACCATCAGTGTTGTGATGAGCAGCGCGGGTTTTCCTGATTTGATTCAAAAGGATTACAGCTTTTCAAATGCATAAAACATTCAATCCTGCCGTTGCTAAATTAGGAAGAGGAGGAGCGACAGCGTGCCAGACGGGCAGCAGCGCTGAGTGACAGGCAAGAAGTAGGACATGACATCGAGGTGACAAAGCCACAGACACTCCGTGGTGTCAGAGTGACAGGCTGCATGCCGTGGGAGGCTGACTGAGGAGAACCAGGCTAATGTGGCAGTGACTGCTGAGCATATTCATGGAAATGACAAAAGAATCCGATTCATGCTCATGAGGATTTACGTTAGCCGATTGTAGAAAACAGAGTTTTATAATGACGTTGACGAGAAGACTGTATTTAACATAGATTGATCATGTCAGCTTGATGAGGTTAGCATCAGCCCTGTTATCTACCTGCTCGATCAAATCGTTGCATTTCTTCATTTAGTCACTTTGATTGTCTGTATGCTCACTGCTTATAGCCCAAATGCATAAAAAGCCTGACTAAATTAAACATGCAGAAGCCAGCCTTAAAAGACAATACTCATGTTCCTTAAAACCAACTTTAGGCCGTAGTTTTAAATTTTTGGACGTACATATTTCCTACTGGCCATTAGTTTTCATTCATTTTTGTGTGGTGTGAAAATCAGTCATCAGGTTCTTGAAAGATGATTATCCATCACGTGAGGTTCCTGTTATTTCAAGTCAAATGGTCTGCCACAAAAAAAGTCTATAACTATTAAAATCTTCAAAATCTTTTAAAAAGAAACTCACGCTGCATTACTGTACTACTCACGCTGTGTGTGTGTGTGTGTGTGTGTGTGTGTGTGTGTGTGTGTGTGTGTGTGTCTAAAAAGTCCAACCAATAACAGCCATCAAAACGTTTCTGAAAAATCCGGCTGGCTGCCCTTCTGTCCATCTCAATGTGTAATAGCCTAGTGTTGATATTTAAGATAGAGCCCTCGCTGTGAACCAAAAAAACTAATGTTACCTGGAACATGAAAACAATTAGTAGGCTCACAATATATTCCTTTTCATTTCTCAGAAATTTGCCAATTTCAAAAATGTATTATACACAAAACAATATGTTTTTTGTCCCCCCCCCCCCCCCCCCATTGGAGATAGTTCAGCAGAAATTGGACATGGTTGTACGTTGCCACACCACAATGAACAAAGTGAAGTTCGACAGCAGCTTTGTTCGGCTATGAGTGAACAGATGGGCGCTGTGGAATGCGTTGAAAGAGTCCATAGTGCTAGCTGCACAAAAGGATTGTGATAGTAAATTATAGAGGCGGAATAGAGTGAAGAGAACTTCATCATACATGACAGAGAGCCAGGATTGGGGACAGACAGAAGGACAAAGTCAGAAGAGCAGAGGATGTGGGTGGGGAGAGTGGAGTTATTTCTACTCTATGTCAGCAGCCAGACGTTAAAGTCCCTCCTGTGCTGAAGTGGAGGTTATGTGGTGGGTGTGACGAGTTCAGTACAAGCTGCAGTCAGCTCGGCAAGTAGGAGGGAGGCAGGACAAACAGGAGGGCGTTACGTGCCGAAGGCCTGGACGAGTTCCTCAGCATTGGTGAAAGAAATGAATAAATGAAGGTGATGCATCCGAGGGGGGAAAACACCAACCGGAAGATTTTGCTTCGTGAGATACAAAATACAAGTGTAGTGCAAAAGACATCCAAGGCCACCTTGTTGTCCTCAACAATACAGTATATAGTATACTACATGTTGATCCAGTGCAGAGGAGGTGAGGTGTCAAAGATGGTGCAGATACTTCACACTTAATCCAGACAAAATTTAACAGGCCATGTGACTTGACTAAGTGAAGGCAAGAATTAATGAGTCACACATCCAGGTGTGCTTGTGAAATGTTTTTCTGTACACAAAAAACAATAACTGGTCATGGATGGAACGCGCTTGTTTTTTTAGCTGGAATTAGCAGTGTACAGTTGGCATTTGGAGCACATAAAAAGGGCATTTCATGTTTATTAATGTGATTACTGCTCATTTTGTCTTTTGCACGATATCTCAAAGTCCTTGGAACACATTTTGGAATTAGTATAGAGTGGGAAAGGGAAAGGGATAGCATATTTATGGAGGCGAACCCTGGAAGTGTGCATCACAGTGGTTTCCTCAACAAAAATTCAGCATGACGACGTTTTATAGTCTCATTTTGCCATTTGTTAACGATTGCCTTTTTACTAGCAATTTACTGACGTTTTATGATGTAGAAACATGTTTAAGTCTCTTAAGCTTGTGTTAACCACAGAACATATTTCAGGCATCTAACAAAAAACACATTCCTAAGGCCCATTGACCGTGTGCAGAAGTGCAAACTCGTTTCCAGGCTTTCAGACTCACTCCTGCACCACTCTATTGTGATCTCCATCTTAAATGTCTCAGCCAAAGAACATGAAAGTAACGAAGTGATTTAAAACGTAAAAGATGAGTTTACAAGATATGAGGGGTACTACAGAAAACATTTGTGTAATGTGTAATGTGTAATGTTTAGTGTTGAAGTAAATGCCAGTGGCCATTCTGCCAATAGTATGTTGACATGGCTGTAGTCATTTTCATCAAGTGGCAGATTAGCGTGAACGGTTTTTCCCACTTACTACGGTGTGAACGCAACAATTTAACAATCAATCACCTTCTTCACAAAAATAGTGTTTACCTGCAAGATGAAAGTTCTCGTAGATAACCATTAAGCTTTTTCAGAACAGTCTAACAAGCATGACGATTTGAAAACTAAGAAACAATGCTCAGATTCCAGGACATACAAGTATGAACTATAATACCAATAGGTCGGGGTGTAGTGGCACGTGTTTTCTTATTGAGCTGCCCGAGTCCTGAGAGATGGGGAGCAGCGAAGTACATTTTCTGGAACGACACCAACAGCACTGATAAGGTCTTTTACTCGTGACACAGACTGATGGGAGACGAAGGAGTAGAGGAGTGATGGCAATAGTCAGGGGACACATCCGTCACAAAGGGAGGATGCTGCCACTGCTAGGATCTGGAGAATAAAAATGCTAAATTGTTTTTGCATTGTCCCTGGAAATGTCACAGGATCTCACGGCATCTGCCTGTTTGGTTTTCGTGTGAGATTAACACATTCTGTGTCAGTCGGTCCTGGTGCCAAGTCTTTTCTAATTCTATCAAATCAACAGGAGACACGTCATGAGATATGATGCCTGTAACACATTTCAAATAGGCCCACATAAATAAATTCTTCCTCCTAGGCTTTGGATGAAGGTCAAAATAGAGAAATAAAAGGAAAATCCTCAACTGGATCTATATGCAGTCAAATGATCAATTGGAAACTTTCCCTTGAGAGCATGCAAAGTAGTAGATTGACTTTCTGTGCAATTTTCGGACCTCACAACAGATTTCCAAACTGCATTTTTGTTTTAACCTTTTGAAAACCAACCTATTTTTAGGCCTCTGCTCGAAAATTGCATACCCAAACTAAAAAGGGTGCATCTCTGCAACCACTAGGGCTATTTTAATAATTTTGGTGTTATAATAAAAGACTACAAATGTGAGATTTTGTTCAGGTGTGTAAATATCAGTCTATATGTTACTGGTCAAGAGTAAATGAAGATGACAGACAGCAAAAATTAAAAGGTTTCAGGTGCACCTAGAAGAAAAGCACCTTCAGGATAATTATTTCTTTGAAATGATGCAGCTGTAAGTAGGGTTGGGTACGCAACGCAGTACTTTTTTTACACTACTCTGATGACTCCATCCTGGCAGCAGGTAACGATAGCCTATCGTTTGTATAGCTACAGTAGCCAGCTAGCCCTCAACCTTTTAACAGAGAAAATGCCGACAGGTAAATGGTCAAAAGTGTGGCTGTATTTTCGCAAAAACATATTCAAACAATGCGACGTGCAGCAAATGCAACAAAACAATTGCGTGTGAAGAAGAAGAGCCGAACTCCGAGAGAGAAACGCGATATTAATGATGACGTGTAGTCCAGTAAAGCAGCAGAGTTCTGTGGCACACGGTCCCCATCAGGCCACACAAGGCTTGTCTGTTTTAATATATATATATATATATATATATATATATATATATATATATAGTTCATAGTTAAAAGGTTTGTAGCTGTAGTTTGAAGTCAATTGTTTTGTATTTATTTATTTATATGTATACTTTAAACAGTTAATATATTGTTCAATTTGAAAGAAAAATGTCGCCAATCGTCGTTTTGTGCTTTAAGTATCGGCTCAGGCACCGGTATCGTTTTAAAAGTATCGTTTTAGCACCAGTATTGGGAAAAACCCAAACGATACCCACCCTAGCTGTAAGGTCTAACTCTAACCCAAATCATAGCACAATATGTGAACATTCTCCCTGCAAAGGTTGACTTTGACAAAGTGAAGCAGAACAAAGTTAGAGAGGGTTTAGTACAGAGAGAATTTTGTCTTTGTTTTTTAGGGGAGAAGACTGCGCAATTAATAATTTTATTTATTTGGGTTTTAGAAGGCTGGTCAACCAAAACGAGAACATTCAGTATTTTTTCACAATTTTAAAGACCAAAAAAAAAATGAAATGACAAATACAGTACAGTTTTTACAGTAAAGAGCAGTTGTCCAGAACAGCAAGGGTAAAGTCCTTTATAAATTGGGTACAGCTTGACAACTGTAGTATCACACCAATTCACAATAAACAGCAGCTCCTATGAAGCCCATTCACTCATGAATATGTTGCATACTGTGACGTTAATAACCAACAAACCTATTTTGCCGTGCTGTACTCACCACTGAGAAATTCATGACCTTCATGATCCAGACAGTGAGGGCCAGGTTAACTATCATGGTGACCAAGAGCAGCAGCAGAAAGAAGTAAAGGCATCTTTTTCTCCAGCCGTACAGACCCACCGGGTACACGGCATCACAGCCTGGTCGCTGGAGATGCAAGGTCTGGGACGCGAGGATAAACTGCTCCTGGGTAATCTGGAAAACAAACACAGACAGGAGCTTTAACGTCAGCTGATGTCAAGAATATATCCACTCCATAGAAGCAATCACATATTGTTAGTGGTTATTAGCTCGTAAGCACCACTAAAAATTACTCTGGGGTAACCTTACAATTATTTCTTACAATTTATGATTTTTGAAAAGTGGTGCTACTACAGAAAGAACTAAAAGTGAGCGCACTGCATGTATGCAAGCTTGGGTGAAACATCTATGCTCGGCAATTAAATGGAGTGATAGGGGGACATTTCAATCTGTAATACACTGGGAAATGATTTATGATATTTTTTTAATAAGGGTTGCAGCTTTATTTTGAGAGATATATTATTCTCCATTGTTTGCAACTTTTGTAATGACTAACCTGGGCCCTGTTTCTCGTACCTGGCTTACTGAGTTAGCGGGCTATTTGTCAGGATAAGATGACGTAGGTCAGGCTTTCTCGGTTTCTCGAAGCAAGCTTAGATAAATCACCATAGCAACACATCCAAAAATTTAAACCTGCTCCCGGGCAGGCTTACTGAAATTCACTGGTAAAGCTGGACACTCTCACGGACAAAAATGGCAGCTCCCTTCCTCATTGATGAAGGAGCGATATTAGTTTTATAGGGAGAGAGTTCTTCCAGATCGCCAGGATCCATCCTTTACCTCATCATGACTTCCTGTACGCGGCGCTATAGATTTTGACGGCAATAAATAATTTATTTACGAGAGCTTCTCGAGCCGCGGACATTGATCACCAAAGGTGTAGCTGATCGCCCGTCTCAGACACAGACTATCAGCCGCTGCATGCCGCTGTTCTTAAGTTTATTTAGCTCTTAAGAAACTTATGGATGTGTTGAAAGCACTCATAATTATATGACAGTATTATTAGTACACCATACATATCATTATTGTAGAACATGATTAAGGTGATCGTGATGAGAATACAGAGAATCACACACAATTTATTTTCACAGCACTTAAAATTTGCCGATACATTTTCCCAACACTGATGCATTTAACTTGTCTGATATATTTGCGACGCTTATGTCTTGCAGCGGGGCAGGTGTTAAAGTTGCGTTCACGGCAACAATGTTGCAAAAACGTTGGAATATTCGCAACGCGTTTGCTGTGAATGATTACGGTATTGACTTCCTCATATGCCTTCATGATCATCTCCTGCTTCTCAGCAGATAAATAAAAAAGAGGTTCCTCTGAGTTTATTTGCCATTGTACGGTTAGAACATCGTGGTGTCAGTGCTCCATTATTATCCCTTCTGAAGAGGAGCGGGCGCGCGCATTTATCCAGATGACTGACGTCTGGCTAGAATTAACGAGACCGATTCAGCGGATCAGCCGTGAAGAAACCCAGATAGCCTGATGTCAATCATCTTGCTAATTTAAGATGGAGATTAGGACATTTGCTTGACTTTGTTTAGCCAGGTACAAGAAATAGGGCCCTGGGTACACTGGCCTTACACACTTTTAGAAATTGAACCAGTAGCAGAGCAATTCATCAAACTCTGTTACCAAAAGAAAGAGTAATTTAGGTGACTATATTTTAATAAAAATAGAGAGCAAATCAGAGAGTGCCCACCCTGAAAATAAATGGTGGCATGTTGATTTCTGCCAGAGAGGGCGAGTCAAGATTCATCCATTACAAGTTAGCAATCAGTTTTGGGAATAACTGGTCGAATAATAAGTGGAACATCTGCTTAAATAGCATATTTACAATTTGTTGTTCAGTCAATAAAATAAATATACCTGCAAATATTTTAACTAATGAACTAGTCATAGCAATTCATAGTTTACAGTCCTGAAACGCAAAGTCCTTGACTTAAGAAAAGGACATCTCTACAGCCAAAGTCTTCACTACGGACATTTTACATTATGAGCAAATTAAAGGCTGCTTTTCTGCCACTCAGCGGGAAGGAAAACAGGAGGTGGATTATGAAAAAAGAGGGTCAATTTTGTGCCAGAGAAATGTTCTCCACTCTGGCTGAGTAACTAAGTGCCTGCCAGCGACTGAGAAGCTGCTACATGCGAGCTCTGATCTAGGATCAGAGAGGATGATGTCTGTCAAGTTCGGTCATCCAGGCGAGGGCGAGCAGTAGCCGTCCTCCAGCCGATCGTGACCGCGGGCTGACAGTGTGAAACTCCCCATCAGAGGGCGTGAGGCTGGTGGAGCGCCGAGCGGTTCTGTTCAGCTGTTATTGGGATGAACTCGTACCAAGGCTGCCTGCCATCCCACCCTCTTTCACAGATAATTAAAAACAAAGCACTTGCGTTAAAAAATTAAAAAGTCTAGCAGCCACAGCAGAAAGTTTCATTATGTCAAAGATTTTTTGAAAGTTTCTCATACTTCCAAAGAGCAACCATTTATTCAACAATGTCAGTACAAAACACGTTAATTGCACAAAACAAACATCAATAATTGACACACCTGTGCACAGTTATCCCCAGTGAGACCCCAGCGAGTGTAATATATGCATTACTCAATTCATAATCCATGCCCCCAGTGCTTTATTCACATTCAGCATGTCATTAGCATAGGGCACTGATGGCAGGTACCATTAGATCGTGTGTGTCCCTGACAGCTCTCATTAACGGTGGCAGAAGAAGAAAAGCTTGTTTAGCTCAGCAAGCTAAATACTTTGTTCCAAGAGGAACTAAATGACTTGACCCAAGTTTAAATAGAGGCAGAAACTGTACCCTGGGCTCTGGTTTACGCCACCAGTTCAGCTGGAACTGCACTTTACTTGCTTACAGAAAGAGCAATGCTCCAAAAAGTGTGTTTTAACAACCAGGAAACAGAATTTCAAACTGTGAAGGAACTTATTATTGTTGCAATGAAGCAATATCCCTTCCACGGGCGAGCAGTTTATGAATTTTGGTGATTACAGATCCCCAGACATTGGATTTGGTTTTGTAAAACAGTGAGCATCAAGCTGCATGTGGTGTGTCAGCTGGTAAACAGAAACAGGCATATGTCCTTCAGGCTGTCCACATGACTTCATTGTTTAGTCCAACAGACAAAACCTTAAACTTTAATAACTTTGATTTAAGAATAGTAAATTCTGGGAGAAGCCAGCACCACCCACTTTTTAAATTTTTGCTTGAAAATGCCTTAAACGATCAGTCATTTATCGCAATAGATGGCAATTAATGTTCTGTTGATCAACTAATTGATTACACAACCAATCGTTGCAGCTCTACTTTACATGATCCATCTAGAGCTGAAACAATAAGTCGATTAAACTTTTTTTGACAATCACATCCAGCTTGTCCAATGTCGTGATAGTAGCTGAAACTGAATATCTTTGGGTTTTGGATTGTTGGTTGGACAAAACACGCTACTTGAATATATGGCCTTGGAATTTGGGAAATTATAAATGGCCATTTCTTTCAACTTTTTCAATTTATACAAACAATCATTAATTTTATCAAGAAGTAACCGTCTCGTCACGAGTAATGTAGTAATCATTATCAATTAACCTGACAAAGTACTTTCCCATAATTGACAGCGTTCCTTGTAAGGAAATGAATGATTGGACAATTTCTAAACCAGAACAATAACACAAGAAAAAAGCCTTCAAACATGGTGTCCTCCACAGCCTTCCCACTACCGTACAGCTTAATCCACTCTTTAAGTGACTGTTTCCTTGGATGTACAATTAAGGTCATTTCTGCCAACGATGGCAGATGTCTCACAAATGGATGTTGTGACTTTGCAGCAAACAAACGACCCATGTCGCTGGCCTAGAAATGTCAATGATTCCAATTTAACCAGTGATACAGCTGAGGGACAAGAGCTTTACGAGAAGCGCTTTACACAAAGGCCGAATATAAACTCTCAATGCAGTGTCACAGATTACTTTTTCTTTTCTTTTTTACAACCACAACTTTACGTTCGGTAAAACCATACCGAGTAAAGAGATAATCATCGAGATACTTCTTAAGTCCTCACGCTTCACTGATACACATTCAGATAGCACAGACAATTAAAACCATACATCTTTTAGCCTCCAGTCATGCCCCTGTTGGACCGATTCAGCCTATTTTCCATCCTCTGTTGCTAGGAGAAACATGCACTTGTAATTTCTATGGCAACCCACTGTTCCCAACGCTGGATGATCCTGTGATTTCTTTGCAAGACTTTTAATGCATATATTACTCCAGCGGAGTCATGCCTCCTAAAGCTCGGCTATTCACAGAGCAAATGGAGGAGTGCATAGCGGCTGGCATTTTGTCAATCTGTCATTTCAGCATGCCGGTCACAGCTGACTCTCGCAAACAAGCCGGACGGATCAAGATGTCCAACTGCAGCGGGTGTGAAAAAACAACTTTGACTTTTCAGAAACAAAATATTGATTACAAAGCGAGCTGTGGAGGCATGTCCCACGATGTTGAATGACTCCCATTCATCAATTCATGTACATTTGCGTAGGTCTGACACTTAACACTTTATATGTAAAAGCATTGTTACGCAACTGAAAAATGTGTCTCCAAAACTGTATAATTAATAAGCTTGCCCTTTTACTGTCGCAACTACAGAAACAGTCCCGATAATAATTAGAAAATTGGAGCAGTGGTCAGTCAAAGGTCAATGTAGGGACAGATGGACACTTACATTGTGCCACTATGATGCAACCGTCTGGGGCAGGACTATGAATAAGTATAAATCTCTCACCAACCTTCATTTACTGATCAAAAAATGTCCAATAAACTACCAGAAACTCAAACAGTTAAACTGAGGATAGTTATAACAACTAATGACATTCAATCAATTAAAATCAGCCTAAACCCAATCCACAAAATCAAAAAGTAGCCATTAGTTGAAAGGAAATAACATGCACAGATGCATTTAAAAGCATGTTAGGCTTTGTGATTTTAATTTGAGGTGATATTGTGCAACACTGTGGTTCCCAACCTGAATAACTGAACTGATTACACCTCATGGAGCAAAGAAAACTACACTCCTGAACAATGGGGTTGTCGAATCCATCGGCCCGTTTCCTGCATCAGCGATGCCTGCCGTCAGCTGCACATGCATCATTGTGTGTCCTCATACATATTGCAATTAACAGCAATGTCTTGCTACTGCAATTTAAGAAATTACTGCTTAAAAATGTGTATTTAGTCAGTTGTGTTTCTTCTTAAAACATGGGCCTATATCTTGCTATTGTATCATTTAGGACTTTTTTCAGGAAGGAATGGAGCTGCATGAAAGCAAAAGGGCATTCTGTTCCTTATTAAGTAAAACAAGTTTATGTATTTGGTTAATTTTTTCCCAAGACATCGATTAAAATTTATAGTGTTTTGTGCACCAGTGGCTGAAACAACAAGTTAAGCTTTACTGTTGCCAACAACCATGTGAATGTGCGCACAATTAGAAGTCTGGAACAAAGCATAAGTCAACGCTTAAACAACCAAAGACTTTTTTTTTCTCTGCACAACCTCAGGCAACCAAGATAAGAAAAGATATTTCCAGTCCAGTAATTAACAAGTCTGCAGTTTTTATCCAAAATAAGGCTGGTTTAGTAGCTAGGGTAAGCATAGACAGTTATGTTGTTAAAGACAAATGTCAACAGATTATACGAACAGATGGGTCTGAAATCTTCTCAAAGCTACGGATGGTTACCACCTAGGGGTGGGGTAAGGGTGGGGGTTCCTCACAGCTTTGACTACAGACGTTACAGCTGGATCCAGCCAAAGCCAATTACCCAGCAGTCCCTTAGCCACCACCAGCAAGCCTCATCTTCACCAATTAGCGTAGAGGGTGATATTCTACATGCTGTTTTGATCAAACAGACATGCTGCAGAGGCAGCAGAATGCAGCCGAGGATCCCCAAATGAAAGAAAATGAGACGTTATTAATGCTTGACGGCGTTAATCAGCAAATCGGCTAGCGCTCTCACTCAGCGGTGCCACAGGAGTCCCACAGGGCTGCCTCAGCTGGAGGTAAGAAAACATTTGAGATGCACTAATGACTGTAAAGCGTGTACTCATCATCCCGCGTGTGATCACTGCCCAATCGCTGAGGCAGCAGGAGGGAAAAGGGATGGACACGATAATGCCACAAGTCTGTCACACAGTATCAAAAGCACCTATTCATTCCAGTTTGGTGGGCTTTTTAGTTTGATAGAAAGCCCAATCAAAGACACAGAGAAGCATGAATGCATTGACCGTGACTCGGAAAACCAATTACACTTCTCAAATGTGCAGCTCAAAGCATTGATGTAGCCATTTCACATTTTGTTGATGAGACAATCAAGCATGCGAGTGAGGGTGCTGCTGTCAATAGTCGCTCCACTTATATGTGAAATCCAATTTTTGTGGCTCCATCGTCTCTGGTGGAGCTACAATAGCGGTGGTGCTCGTCAATGGCTTCATCTTCTGCGTTGGGGTTGCCCTTTACGGAGGATGGGTGGCAGAACACTTCCTCCAGCTGAAAGCAACAAAAGGTAAGCCGACAGCAAGCACCAGACCGGCGGGGATCAAAGATCTCCGATGAATCCGGCACAAGGAAAAGGTCGCAGCTGTTCAATCAGAACATGCAGCCAAGAGGACTGAACATCACAGACTGTTTGAAGAGGGGGTCTCCGAGATAATGTATTTGTTTGCCGTTACACGCAGCTCTGCTTTTGATGTCACTTCCATGAAGAAAAAAAAACACATTTGTATTTGGCAACAGAGAAGTGTGCGACCAAACATCCGTGGCACCTCTTGGCCTTTGCATCATTTATTAACGTTTCTGCTAAGTCTAAATGTTTTGAGTTGTCAGTTCCTCCCTAGGTGTCGATGGTGACTGTGACAGGGAGGAGAAGACGGCAAACTGCTGAAGTAAACAGACAGACACTTCACCCGAGTGCACTAGATTTCCTCGCTAATCCCTTGCAAATCCTTGAGGAGAGCAACAGGGCCATTTTGGACATCACCTCATTGGCTTCATTTGCATTCATCAGTCGAACGTTTGGGTAAGTGCCAAACTGAGCACCGCATCATCAACAAAACAAAAAACCACAAAGCCATCTTTTCTGTTCTAGTTACAGAAGATAGAGGCTCCTTTTAAAACCACCGCCCAGTGAGTCGGAAAAAGCACAAACATGACAAATGAGCAGAAAGACAAACTTGCAGACTGGTCACTAAGTGGGGAAGTGCTGGATCAGCTCAGTCAGTGTGAGCAGGAGTGATTTCTTGACTGATAAGCGTGACTTAAGCCCAGAGCTGTGTGAGTGCGCGCGCCCGTGTGTGCATGTGGCAGGCCAATGGATGGACTTGAGTCCCTCAGCCAAAAAACAGTAGCTCTGCTGTGTGTGGGTTCCCGACACTGAGCTCATTTTGTGTTGTTGCGCTGCAGCACATATACTATAGCCCAGAGGTTACTGCCTGCTGCCAGAGTGGAATGATAAGGAGAAAGCATGCAGGCAGAATATTCATAGGCGTTCGTCACATTATAGGGATTCCTGAAGAGGGGAAAGCAAAGAATGGCAGGTATTTAGCAAGAGGGAGATATTTAAAAAAAAAATAATTTTTTAAAAAGGAGTCAGGGCAGGCTTCCTGGGGTGTTTGCGCGCGGGCGAGTAGAGAGACGACCCCACTGGAAGACAGTTCAGCTTTAATTAGCAGGGTTTCCAATGAGGCAATTAAAGCGACGGGTGCACCTGTTGCAGAGAGGACTCGTGACCAAGTAAAACAATAACGTCATGCAGGTAAATACCCCCCGTCCTGCAAAAAGCAAGGTTGATCAAACTAACGTTAACTAACAGCTAAACTATCAAACTGACATCACACGTGCACTCCTCCTCCCCCCATTGTCCGCTTACCTTGAGCGTCTCTATGTCGAGAGTAGCCGACTGCTCCATGTTTCAGTCTCATTTGTTGCAGTTACATATTTCCTCAAAGTTGAAACAAGCTAACCGCAAGAAAAATCAGCCCCGGTGCGCGAGCTCGCTGATATTCCTCAAAATACAGTTATCCAACGGTTTAATTAATGTATTTTTTTTTTTACATTTTTTATCTACACACCAACATAACTTTTATATATATATATTAATAAGCCGTTTAAAGAACCGTTACTGACTAAACAAGCTGCTAATTAACACGCGCAGGTACAGCTGCTTCCGCCCGGTGCTCTCTTTTCGTTTAGGAGACGATCCGCTCTCCTTCAAAACTCAACGACCATCAAGTCGGACAGAGTTAGCAGTGACACTTCCGGTACTTCATTTCAAAATAAAAGCCGTGAAGGCGAGCATACGCATGCGTCTCTATCATATCATGATTTTTTGTTCTGCATAGGTGTTCCCACTGGTGCAATATAAATATATGTTTAAATACTGGTGCAATATGAATACATTTTTGAATATGTTTGTATTCTGTCTGTATGATACTGCTATTGTGGATTATTTACTGTTTTTATTACTGTTTTACTGTTTATGTGTGCTTATATTACTTGCATTTTTTATTTTATTTTACTATGTGTCTCTCTTGTGTGCACTTTACTTGTCTGCTGCTGTAATCTTGCAATTTCCCCACTGCAGGACTAATAAAGGATTATCTTATTTTATTAGAATTAATAGATTCATATTAGAGGTATTTTTTTGTTTTTGTAACCCTGATGAGTTAAAAAATATATAATGTTACAAAAAAAGTATAATAGTCCTGTGGGACTTGTTGTGTAATACACTGCGGTGTAGTTTAATCTGTAACAATGTATCATAATTTACAAACTGATTTAGAGGATATAAAACGTTAATGTGAAAAGTATCTACAGCTGCTGTGTAGGTACACTTAGTAATTTTACACCACTGGTAATAAAACTGTTTCACATAAAGTTAAACAGCATGAATAAATACACTTAATACAAGACTGTAACCAACACATAAATTAGAAAAAGAACACATAGTGGTGACTGGATCATATCTGGTAGGCTCGAACGGGATTTTTGTGTTGTGGTCAGACATAGAAAAGTATGCATTTCATTCTGAAAACAGTATTGCTCAATTTCCTGTTTTACCATCGTAAACTCTCGCTGACTTGACAGAATTTTATATCCCATTTAGGTGCGAAGGCATTGGTTAAAAATGTAAAACAAGATATGTGGCCATATATATGTGGCCATAATTCAGCTGCAACAGAGCTCACTGTTTATCAGAGCTCACTGTTTATCAGAGGGAAACTTTCTCTGACTGACATTCATTTACTGGGGATTTGGATAAAAATACTAATAAATAAATAAACAAACAGGTTATTTTAAACCATCATTAGACGAAAAATAAACTTCCTCCTTTTAGATTTAAGATACCAGCAGAGAAAGGTGTTATTCAAATTGTAATGATTTTCTTTCAAAAGCTCATCTAGTAAAACGTACTGGTTTATTCTGCAGCTCCATCTGTTCCCATTCATTGGCATTTGATGCACCCTGCAGGAGACATGGTGCAATAAGAGTAAATTATGCACTATTTAAAAAACATAAACTGGTGTAACAGCATGCCCAATGCTTCATTCATTTATTTATTGAGATAATAAGGTTCATGTGTGGCATGTACATAGTTATATATTTGTACTGGAAAACATATATATATATACATGGAAGAAGTGTGGGGGAAAGACAGGGAAGGCATTGTGATCATTTTAGTAGTTTATGAATCGGCTATTGGTGATATATAGGCCTTATAGCAAGATAAGATGTAATCGTTTAGTTTATGAATATCAAGGATATGTATATAGACCACACACATGTGCACAAGTTGGTTTTATTGTCAACGTTATCCACACATGCGTATTGCAGTAGCCTTAAGAATCCAGCAGAGGGCAGCAGAGTTGCAGGCTGGCTTTTGTTCCAGACGAACGTAATCAACCCTGAGCGCCAACTCTGAACTAGGATTAAAAATCAACTACCGACACATTTATTCATCATCGCAAGGATGTCAGACGCCAAGCAAATCATGGCACAGAAAAGGTAATAACAAAAATACATTTAACCGGCGTTAAGCTTTGCTATTATGCCTTATTTTGGTTATTATGAAAAAATCTTATAATAATCCTTCAAAAGCACCGATGGCGACACCCATGTTTTTAACTCGGGCTAAATATTGAGATAATAATTGTTGATAAAACAGCCTGGTGATGATCAATACTCTATGTGATCGCAGATTGACAGTATTTCCATGATCATCCATCTTGCTGTTTGTTCTGCCCGTGATGATGCAGATGTTGTGGTTGCATCATTGATTTTGATATTTCACAATTGTCTCTGTGTGTTCTCGCAGTGCTAAAATTGCAGCTGGAGCTGTTGTGTGTGTTGAAAGCGAAATAAGAGGAGATGTAACCATAGGTGAGAGTTTGCTTTCCCCTCACCACGAAGCTCCATTGTTCTCATTGTTTATCCAGCAGCTGTATGCTCCAATAAGGCAATACTCTTTCTTGTCTTTTCAATGTTACAGGCGCTAGAACAGTTGTCCACCCCAAAGCCCGGATCATAGCAGAGGCGGGGCCTATTATCATTGGAGAGGGAAATCTGATAGAGGAGCAGGCACTCATTATTAACAGGTATGTTTATTACAACACACATGTACTATTTAATCATCATCTTATCTTATTTGATCTAATCTGTGTTTTGCCGATAGTTATCCGGAGAATATCATGCCAGACACAGAGGGAGTGGAGCCAAAAACCATGACAATTGGGACCAATAATGTGTTTGAAGTTGGAAGTGGTATCCTTTGCATTGCAGATTACAATATAAGTGCATTTGACTGCAGTAGAGACAGGCTGACAAATTGGCAGATATTAGTGAATTGCATATGTAGGCCTTTTTGAGTTTATGTCTGTTGGGAAGTAACAAGAATGTATCTGCAGAAATAACAAACACATAGACTACTACCACTAGAGAGTACTGTCGAGTTTATTTCAGCTGTGAAATGTCCCACACAGTATAAATATACTCATGGCTAAGACGTTACCTTGATGATAGATATCATATACAAATACATTAAGTTAATACCGTTGAAGGTTACTACTTGTATTCCACAGTGGAGGTACAATAAGCTTAAGCCTGCACTTTATTGTTCACTATTATAATGCCTTATTGTTATTAATTTATTTCAATTTATTTTTATTTGGGACCAACATATATTAATACTGTTATTGCTACTACTAGTTTAAATGACCCTCATAAATGATGTGTTTATAGAAAACAAATAACACCCCTATATCAGTTGGGCTATAGTAACTGTTTTAAAATACTAATTCATAGGTTTAAATCCTTAATTATTCTTCCACAGTCTCACAAGCTTTGAAAATTGGGGACAACAATGTGATTGAGTCTAAATGTAAGTACTGTAATCACTAATTATATTCCTGTGAGGGGTGTGCACCCTGAATAAAATTGACTATCATGCTCTATGCCATTTTATATCTCAGTATCAATATATTTATTATGTATAGTAGTTTTTCTGGATACCATAACCAGACAAGAATGATTAAATACAATATTCTCATAAAGCAGATTTGTAACATTGCACACAATGATCTAAATAATATTAATATCTTTATTAAATCCCAGCTGATCTCGGGAGAAACGTGATCCTGACCAGTGGATGCATCATAGGTGCGTGCTGCCAGGTCAACACGTGTGAGGTCGTGCCGGAGAACACGGTGGTGTACGGTTCAAACTGCATCCGCCGTGTGCAGAGTGAGAAGCCACAGGTCAGTCTCCGTCAGAGCTGGGTCATGCCTGCGAGTCACAACGTTTCTTTGGCTTATGCGTAGATCGGTATAACCAGGGAAGTTTTTTTTCTTCTTCTTTTAAAATAAATGTTGCAGTCTCAGACTCTGCAGCTCGACTTCCTCATGAAGATTCTGCCCAACTATCACCACCTGAAGAAGACGGGCAAAGGAAACAGCACACCTGTGAGGAACTAGGATGAAGCGAGAGGGATCCAGAGGAATTGTAGCCGACTTCCTGCAACCCAGAGCATCGGACGCCACGCGCTGACTCAATTCCCTCAAATTGCACCTGGCTTTCACTTCAGTGTTGTTCTTTAATGTCTGGTAGAATACCTCTGCCACTGAACATGACCATCATACTTTCTACACTTCTTCCTGTATATGAAGAATGCCATCATTTTTCAACGCGTAACAATATCTGCTTTTGCACTTGGTTTTCAGATCCATATTAGGACTATTTATGATGTATTTCGAACCTGAAATTGTAAATCTCCTGTGCCATTGTTGTATTAATCAATTCTACTCATATATATGTATATATTTATAATTGTTCCAATGAAGATACAACAATATTGCAATAAAAACGAATACAGATTGCATTTAAGCTTGTATTCCTCTGAGTGTTGGTTTAATTTGTTTCTATATTTGTTTACCACAAGGAGGGACTGTTGAGCAACTGTTTGTTTGCCCTCTTTACCGGCTGCTCTAAAGGCTTTGTTTCAGCAGGTGATACAAAATATCCAATTAAAATAGCATCTATTAGTAATGAAACAAAAAAAAGTGTCTTCATGAAGTATTCTGTGCGGAAAATAGTCCTAAATTCTAGTTTATAGCCGGCAAAGTCATTACAAATTACGTGCATTGGTGACTGTAAGATGATTCACCATTTACAAATTGCAATCAGCAAAGATGATGTGTCAAAAGATGACTTTGGGTGTGGTCGTCACCATCTTGGATTTGGTGTTTGCCAGTCCTGTGGTCTCCCACCAGGGTTTGCCAAATTGGGAATTCCAAGCAGAGACTGGTTCATTATTGTAACGGACAAGGGCGCGGTTTGCAACTTGCATTTCTACTGCAGCGTGGTGCTGAAAAACGCCTGGTGCCCCGCCTCCTCATCTCTGAGCCCCTTGGGTTGGTGCTCCCATCTGTGCCACAGCCTCACAGATCTGGGTGTGGATAGAAGTGTGTGTGTGTGTGTGTGTGTGTGTGTGTGTGTGTGTGTGTGTGTGTGTGTGTGTCTGAGAGAGAGAGAGCGAGAGAGAGATAGCCAGGAGCAGATCACTGCCTGAAACACCCGGCATAAAAAAGTTCTGATATCATATTTTACAGTTGTTTCCTTCCAACTCTTGCAGCTGTAAAACAAGTTCAAGGCCGCCATGCTTGGTCTTCAGAGTTTAAGGGCTTTGTGTCGTGCTCACTGGGCGCACACAGTACAACAGCTCCCTGTAGGAGGCACACAGCTGGTGTCGCACGCTGCCAATACTCATTTGAACATGTCACGGAGGAGTCCCACGAGGAGTCCACATCAACCAGGGGCTAATTATTTCAGCAGTGGAGTGCAGCCGGGGCCACGTCTAGGCTCCTTTCCGTTCTCACTTCCTCTATTTTTTTCCCCACTACTAAGGATTTTTTTTATTTTGGGGTGTTGCCGAAGCGTCAGTTTACTTTAACGTGACAAGGAAGACAGATGCTGGGCACAGTTGCACGGATGTGCAGAGTGACAAAGGCCTCCTGGGTGGCAAGGGTGGCCTTTTAATCTGCCGTGGATTTTCAGAGAGGCACAATGGCTATGATGATAGCGACTCATGGCAGGAATTTGAGAGGAAGTTCATATGTTGTTCTATTTTTGGACGCGGCTATTTATACATCTCTCTTACTGTACTGTTGTGAAACTGAATTAGCCAGCTTTCACTCGAGTACTTTTGTACATCGCAGTGGTATTTGCTTTTCTTTTCAGGATTATCTCAACTCAATATTTGGCCTTTGCTACAATATGCAGCATTCCCCGAAGAGTCAATAATATCTTATCATAAACAAAGAGAGAAGCATGAGATTTCAGTCTGTAATACGGCACTGGACTCTGAGGAAGTTGCTGTAAATATATGAGTAAAACATAAGTAAACATTTCTTCACCATGTACAAACATATCTAACTATGACTATATATATATATATATATATATATATATACATATATATATATATATATATATATATATATATATATATATATAAAGGGAAAAAGAGCATTGGCTCTTACAGCACCCTTTGTTATACTCATACTGTTATGGTCTGTGTTTCCAGCAGTCTGGGTGTAGTCCACCGCAGTCAGTCATGGTCAAACAGGCCACCGCTTGGTTTGAGAGGATAAAGGCTTTCTGACAGCTGACCTTTGCTTCCAGGTCCACTCCACCTTTAAAAAGTGAAATGTGACCTATAGACCACAGCGATTTCCATTGCAATCCTACAGAAATAATTAATTTCATCACAACAGGGACCCTGATACACTGGATGTCCTGTCTTTCTTGCCACGGTAGCGGCATGACTCCGTGAATGGCAATGTTGGTCAGTTGGTGCACCACTTGAGTCCAGACTGAAATATCACAGCAACTGTTGGATGAGTTGTTATTGAAGTTTATATAGATATCTGTATTCCCCAGAGTATGAATCCTAATGACTTTGGTGATCCCCTGCCTTTTACTCCAATCCACCACGAGGCTCAAATTTCTGTTTTTTGAGCAGAGGGTGGAGGAAGTATTCCGATCCTCTGCTTAAGTAAAAGCAAAATCTGTAACTGTGTAGCAAAAAGAGAAAAGTTAGGAAGATTTTTATTTCACTGAAAGTAAAAGCCAATACACAGAGTTCTGCAGCTCAAGGCAAACTGCAGAAAGCAAATGTACATACACATGGCGTTCAATGAAGATTAGGTGGTGGTAAAGACAAAGACGTCAAGGTTTTAGTTTAACCTTTTATTGGTTCCACTGCACAACAAAAAAGAGACGATATAACTTTATGTACTTCCCTTGGACCCGCTTTAAGACATTTTAGGACCACTCAACAGCATTCAAAGGGAACATTATAGCCCATTATATAGACCTGTGTCAACATTTGGGAATTCAAGCCTAGGAGACATACTTAGCGTGGTCTCTGCTCTCTACTCAACCCCTCCTCTGCCCGCTGAACCATGACAGCTTATAGTTCAGGCTAATGACACAGACTCGGGCCTATTTCTTGTGTCTCTGTGCTTTGACACAACCGCTGCTGGTCTTTTCATATCGGAAAGACAGGAAGGTGGATCTAAGACTCGAGCTCTTGTTCAGAGCAGGTTTCTGTCTCGTGGTCTGTCAGATTTAACACTCGGCTGCACCTGACGGGTCCGGCCGTGCTCATGAGATAAACGCATGTTCTACCTCACCACTCAGCAATGCAACTTAGTTCATCACAAGAGCTCTCACATTCTCTTTCTCTGAGTCAGTCCAACAGAAGCTCATGATAAAGACTTTACTCAAATTAACATTTATTCCAGTCACATCTGTCTTATTAATTTGGACTTTGTGGCCTTTATGAAATATGAACCTATAACCTTTTTCAGGGAAAGCTTTCGAACTAAACTAAATGAAGCATTCTGGTTTGCGTTAGTCAAAATGATTGCGTGAGGGATGGAAATATCAGTGTTGTTGCTTCAGAATCTCAACAACTATTGGAAGGCGAATAAATTGACCATCAGGGGTCCCCAGAAGATGAAGACTGACATTGACGCTCTCCTAAATTAATTTGTGATGCCATTTTAGTTTTTTATTTCAACGCCTTGGCAACTATTGAATGAATTGATATGAAAATGTATAAAGACATTAATGTTCCCCAGAGGATGAATCCTAACAACTTTGATGATCCCCCTGACCTTCCCTCGTGAGGAACAGGCCAATGTTTCCAGTAAAAATACATAGATTTGCACAAAACTTGGTGATCCCCGGCTACTCCTCATGTGCCACCATGAGGTTTGATATCTGGGGCGACTATACAGACGTCACTTGAGAGGATGGAAAGAAAAGAGAAGAACAACCCAGACGGTTAAAAACAACCATCAAAAAGTACTGTTAATGCCATTTAACACGATCGTTATGCTACACAGCGGTTGAGTGAACAGAGCTTTGGTTGTGAAGAAGCTACTGAAAAAACTCAAACAAAAGCACCAAGCGTCTCATAGCTAATTAGAGTGGGTCAATCTGACCACAAATTGCTCATTGGTGGTTTTAGAGGAGGATCAAGGGCCACTAAGCACAAGGGAGGAACATTTTGTATCAGTAAGTCAAAGGAATGGAATGGCCTGGCTCTAAGCCCAACGAGAGCCACTTACCCCACATCAGAGTGAAGAGTGTTGCTCGGCCAGAGCCAGAGCTGCTGTCAGGTCCACGGTCAGGAAGGATTGCAACATTGTTCTCCATCTCTTTTATTTTCTTTTTGGTTGTTTTGGAGAGGAAGTCGGTAACTGTGAAGAGATGAGGGCTTTGCTTTGATACTGAGTTGCAGGAATGCAAAGAAACAGTGAAAGGGGGAAGAGGCGAGGCTTCTTTGAGTCAGGTGACTGCGACTGAGGGGATTGCAGGAACCGCGGGTGTCCTCTCTCGGGGATTCACCGCTGGTCAATACATCGGTATTGTGTCTCGGTGGATTCTTGCTTCGGTGCTCATATCAAGCTGGCCTTTTAACTATGAGTCAGTGATCCTGAAGACCATATTGGATAATCTGATTTGTGTCGCAATCTTCAATTCTGAGGCTCTTGCAATATAGTCATCTGGACAACAAAAGATCTCTTAAAGCAACAGTTTGATATTTTGGGACATTTGCTTATTTGCTTTCTTGCTGAGGGTTAGATGAGAAGATTGATTTTCCACTTTCATATCTGTAGCATTATGCTCAATATGGTTCTATAAACAGCAGCCATTTAGCTTAGCATAGCATAAAGACAGCAGGGAACAGCAAGACCTCCCAGAACTTACCTGAACAATAATATTTGTTGTAGAGAATAAACAAACAATATACCATATTGACCCAAATATAACCTTATATTTTCTGGAAATCTACTTTAAAATAGTTGAGGTCTTATTATATGTGAGGACAAGACATTCATGGATGAGAAAAGGCTTCAGAGATGAGGACTATGTTTGGTATGAACTGATGACATCTGAAAGTGTTCACTAGATAGACTACAAGACTTTTCAAAAACAGCTGTTGGAAAAAAGCGAGGTCATCTGATAACCAGGGTCCTATTTTGTTCCAATATGGTTTCATAATGTGTTCATTTGTGATCTTTAAAACATGTTATTGAGTGTTTTTTTTGTTTTGTTTTTTTCCTTCTGGAGAGAGGCTATCTTATCTTCTGCAAAGCGTACCCAACTGGCTCCCGGCTGTAGCTTCATATTTAGCGTACAGACATGTGACACATCTAACACGAATAAATCAAAGAGGATATTCACTGAAGAGTCTAATTATTCCTTTGTATTATGTGAAATGAACATACTTTGAAATTGAACTAACTTCCTCAACCAGTGGAGCCCACATTGTTGCAGCTTCTTGAACTAGCGGTCTCTCGATAACACAAAGATATCGTCTCGTAAGGCTGGACCGTGTCAAAGCTGGCTGACATGTTACCCAGGACATTGTGACCAGACTAGACTGTCTCCTAGCTGCTCCTCTTTCTCCTTCCCCCCCCCTGTGTGTGTGTCTGTGTGTGTTTTTTTTACCCTCCCTCTCCGAGCATCAGACCACACAGCTCAGCCCTGAGACCTGTCAAACACAGCTGGGACATCTCCCCCTCTCTCTCCCCCCGACTCCTCTCCTCCTCTCCTCCTCCTTTCTACCTCTCCTCCCCCTCCTTGCTCCCCAGACTTCGGCAGGAAGCTTTGATACAGGGGTGTTGAGCAGCAAGGGGAACATTTCCATTTTTATCTGCTTCCAAGACTCCAAGACCCTCCTCCCTCTTTCCTCATCCTGAACTGCTTCTCATCAGCATGAAAGAGTCTGCCATGTCCCTTCTCCATTGTGCATGCTTGAGATACAGTGTAATTTATATCGACACCATCTGGGGAGGGGAAAGAGCGGAAATCTCTACGACCGATCTGCGATGACTGTTTTTCCTTCTTTTGTTGCTTTTGAGGTGCAAGTTCAGCAGAAATGACTCGCTCTGTTTTCTGCACTGGCTGTCATAAGAAGCGGGAGTCTGTCCTGCGCAATAAATGTCATGCAACATATAGTCAAAGTCTCCACTGCCGAGCTACTGTCAGCTCTTGAACTTTTCATCGCCAAACACAAAGTGAGGCAGTTGCTCAAAATAAATGTTTTGAGACGACGGAGCGATCAAGGAGGCTTTGTCACCTGATCGCTGGCTTTTAAGGCTGTTTTGCACCCGGCACTGTAGACAATAATAGGTGTGCCAGTAAACTTTTGAGTGTTTGCTCATCTCTACTGTTGTTGAGACATCACTTTATAGCTCCAGGGCCTGGCTGTTTCTCCACTCACAGGTGATACATCAAATAGTCTTGGGTGAGCCCACATAGTGGATTAGTACAATTTGTCATTATACAAAATCTTGAGCAATGTACAGGTGTTGTCTCCAGTGTGCCTCTTAAGTGCCGTGGTACATCTAGACAGAAATAGGATGTACGAGTGATGTGTGAGGAGAAATATTTGCCTGAAACCACAAAACTATTCAGTGGCCTCGAAATGATAAACTAAGATGATCTAAGATTGAGACTGGGAAGGAGAGAGAAAATAGTCCTGAGTGTGCAGAGTAACAACAAGACATCTCGTGACGCCAGATTTATGAGCTAAAGTGATAGGATGTCATGCATGAAGGTTAAAGTTTAACAATCAACAAGTTACACGTTTATCTTTCTTATGAAAAGCAGTGCATTAACCTCATGATATATTTTATGTACTTTATGTATTTCTCTCCTACGCTCACCATGTATAAAAATAAGGGGTCTAAGCAAAGGCAACACGTGTTTAATAACACCAGTTTAATAAGCTACTAGCTGCCTTCCATGTGCATACGCAGACGGTATAAAATACAATAAATAAAGAGATACAACAGCATTAGGCATAAAAACAAACTAACAAAACTGATGATCTAACCGCTGCCTCAGGGTGACAGACTTGGCCTCTGTAATTTCTTTCCTGGAAAGTTGTGAAGTAATAACAGCCTTTGGGGAAATTTCAACAATAAAAAAAAAGAAGATACATGTCATTACTTCCCAATATTTGTATATATTATATTTAACAGCAGACTAAGTGTTGTCACACTGAACTGTTTTGGCCATAGACCAGGTGCCTCATTGACGGTTTGGTCATGACCGGAAGTAATAAACTTAACAGTGTTAACAGTGGAAAGGAATTTAGACTCAATGTATTTCAGATGTGCAACACTATTATTGATTATGTTTTTGTCTATGGGTTGACTTATTTATAACACCCTGGTCACATCCCTGTATATAAACACAAGTATCCTATGTATAGAAATATTAAAGTAGTCAAATAATAATAACACAGGAGGTAAAGAAAATCTGCATATAAGCCCCGGTAGACAACACGCTGTGAAACAAATCGCAAGGGGGGATGTTTCAGAGACTAAAATAACATTCATCTGCGTCTAAAAAAGACGAGTGGGGATCGGCACCGATTTCCCACCGAAGCTCTGGAGCAGCATTTGATGAGAGTCGGCGGAGCCCAGCAGACGGTGCATCCCACCCTAACCGCACCCTAAACCCCTCCCTCATCCCTCCCTCCATCCCTCCCTCACGCGGAGATGGGGAGAGAAGTTTGCCTGCGGCGCAGTCCACTGAACATTTAGCGTGTTTTCATTTGGGGAACAGCAACAAGAGCCTCCGGAGAAGACTTCCAGGGAAGGCTGAGGAAATATCCGACTGCACAGAAACACCGCTCGCAGCAGACTTTTTATCCTCTTTTACAACAACAATAACCACAACCACCACAACAACAAAAAGCTTACTTATTATCATTGATGTCGCCTAACTAGTGTGAAAAGCTCGGGTCAGTAGGACAGCGGCCGCACGCGCACGGTACTGTTTAAATCTGGGTCCCGGAGAAGAAGAAGAAGAAGAGCAGCGGAACCGCGCGAGGAAGAACAAGAGACCCGACAGTCCCAGTGAGAGTGTGAAGAGAGCCCGACTCAGAATGAATAATAACAAAACCGAGAAGGAAACCGAGCAGAGTGAATTCACCAACCACGAAGAGGAGGTATGTATCCGCTCGCGATATCTTCATAAATGTTATTAATGCGACGCGTGTTTTTTTTTATTAAAACACCAGCCCCGGTACGTTATCCCTATGATGGTCCTCGAGGTGCCTGACGTGTACAAATAATAATTGTGTTCTACCTTGGAAAAGTTGCCGCTATGTCATTATAGACCGACTGCAACATGTATTATCATAAAAGGAGTACATCATTTTTTTTAAATGTTTATCCTTCTTGTTTTTTTCTTCTCTTTGCTAAGTTATTTTTTTTTATAGATACATAGATACAGCATATTGTATTTATTTTTAAATGTTTGCAACCTCCCTCAGACTGTAGCAATGTGTCTTTCCTTTGTTAAGCACCACACATTCAGTTAAAGTGTGGAACAAGGCAGGACTTAATAATAGATAAATCCCAATTAGTTCTTGTTTTACTACATTGTAGATAATGATAGGTTACCTGACAACAGACCTGGCCGTGCTGGCTCACTGTACCATGAAGACAGACTTCACCCAACACTGAAAAGCAGCAGTGAAGGGAGTTCAGTGCCAGCGAATTAGTTTTCACTGAAGCTGAGGGAGCAATTGAAGTTCAAACAACTGCTGCTGCAACATGTACGCAATAAGTCTTTGTAACCCAGACCCACTGCATAACAGTCAACCAAGAGTAGCCTCTCTATCAATATGACTCTTAGCACTCCAGAACGATATCGTTTGTGCAAAATAAAATTTAAAAAATATAGAAACATGTGAGGTAATCCACTTGGTGCCTGGTGGAGATGCATTTCCCAACAGTTTCTTTCTCCTTTCCTTTGTAAACATTGCACAATCTGGATCCATGAAGTCTCCTTCTCTGTAAATAATGTGTAGTGGTGCTCTTTGCATGGGGTGATTTTCTTTGGCACGGAAGTATCTCTATCCAGACGACAGCCAAGTGATGTAAGAAAGGTATATCGGATTATATCTGATATTTATCTTGGAGAAATTTGATTAAGGCTCAGGGTGCTGTTCGTCACTTTGTAACTGAATAGCCGAACATACGCAGCCTGATGTAATACCATATTTGGTCCACTGTTGAGGTTACTATGGATGCAGGGAGTTACTGTAGCACCACCCAGATGAGGTACGGACTAGAGACGGACGTCTTGGAAACCTGATGGAGAGCTTCAGTTTATTCACCTCGTGACCTTATGTGCTCAGTACGGTGCTGCAGTAGAGGTATTTCAGAGCCAGCATACTGTGTGTACCAGCACTTGACTGGAGGGCTGCAACTAATGGTTAATGTTGAAGAAATAAACTTGTACGTTGTCAGTGAATTTAATAACATTTGAATCTATAAATAAGAAGGTTGCAAATGCTAAAAAATGCAAGATGTTCAGTTAAAAGCCATGTAAAACAGAGAAAAACAGCAAATCTTCCCATTTTAGAAGCTTGGGCCTGCATTTTTCCTCATAAATGACTTAACGATTAACAGATTTCCAGTTGATTGATTAATCTACAAATTGTTTCAGCACTACGCAACCAAACATCTTTGCTGCAAGCAGAGGAAGGATCGTTCCTCAGCATTAGAACCAAAGAGGACAACACATTACAACATATTTTAAACATTAGCATTTTTTTAACAGCTTTGATTTAGAGCTAAAGCTATTGCTCCATTAATTGAAGAGTCGATCCACTATTATTCACAGTTTGATAATCCGTTTTGCATTTGATTGATATTTTCTGACATTTGATAGACCAAACTGTTGCTCGAGAAATCTTGAAAAGTCGTGAAATAATCGATGGTTCCTCTAGCGGCACTTTATTTAATAAATAAATCTCTGGACTCAAATTGCTTTGATGCCCACGTGCAGGAGAACCAGACTGGAGTCGTCCCCTTGCATTGTGTAAAAGGCAGACTGAAAGACACAGAGAGTGATGGCCCGAGGAGTCTAATGGTTGTGGAAATGTTTGGAAGCCGTCCAGACAAGCAGCGACTTACATTTACTCGGGTGAATTAACGTAAGGTTAGACAGCACCACTTTATCTTGCGTGTAATGATGTGTGATGCATGCTGAGAAGCAGCACGTTTTAGTGGCTACTGTACCACACACACATACACACACATATAAAACACATGCACAAGACTAAGAATAATGTGACTAATTTCCGTGTGTGACTTGCACTTTTTACGCATGATTTATGAACATTGGAGTTTAGTCATTCGGCTCACAGGAGCAGAGCTAAATGTATGTACAATGAAATCTGCTTCATGGATGATCAAGTAACTAATTTGACATTTTCAACTGTTTGTGTCGGAGTCTCTGACCGTCCCATCCCGATCTTCTGCGACGAAACACTCACCAAGTTCACAAACGCAGCGGATTTAGAATTTAGCTTTGTGCTGAACAACACTAAAGTAACCATAAACTCTGATCTAATGAGAGCCAAAGTTTAACGGCCTCGCTGGTATGACTCTCACATGCTGAACAACAGCGTCCCCCCCCTTCTTGCACAGTGTAGTATGCGACTCAATGGATCACTGATTCGCACCAGTAAAACGCCGTAGCGAGCTCGGCTCCTCATGCCTACTTCATTGCTCAAAGCTCACACGCCATCATCAGTGCACGCCGAAGCTTGACGATGCTTAATGTTTATCTTCTGCGCACCAGTGCTCACCAAACATGGTCTTGGTTGTTGCAGACATGGTTCAGCCCCAGCGGCATCTAATCTCATGAGCTGGTTTGATAAAGCTTTATTATCAGGCGTCCTGGATGCTTTCACGTACTGTGGCACTCAGCGGCCACTGATGTAGTCGAGGTGACGCACCGTCTCTCACATGGTGAACATCAAAGATATGTTTCCAGCAGCTGTGGTTTCCAGGCCTTGTATGGACAAGAGACCCGAGGGCTCTTCAAAGTAGATTTGAATTGCCTAAAAAGTGAGATGGTTTTAACAGAACATTTGCACATGCTTTTATGAATGTTTTGTTTGTTTTGGGAATGTTTGGAAGTATATTCACGATTACTGTGGGAAGACGAATTCCAGACGTGACTTTGCTATCAGGAAGGTAACGTGTTGTGAGGGGAGCGCGTGCAGCGAGGGAGCAAACCCAGTTCACCAAAGGTTAATCATATCAAGATCTTCATTTTTAGTGCATGAATTGATTAACTGATCAATTAGCATATTGGCTGATTGAGCAACTAGATAGATAATTAATCACTCATTAGTTTTTAAAAGAAAAAAATACCAATTTCCAACTTCTAAAATGTCAGGATTTGCAGTTTTTTTCTGGTTTGTGTGATATCAAACTCAAAATCTTTGGCTTATGGACTCACGCACATAATTGGCAGATTGATCAATTATGAATCCTTTTCATTCGTTGCAGCCCAAATTTCATTTATCAGTTCATCATTTTACTCATTTATAAAGCAAAGAGCGCCAACGCGTTGCTCTTTACAGGTTCAACAAGAGTTCACTGAAAACAATAATGTATTTGTTTCTAATTATTGTTAGGCCAGTTTTGTGTTAATGGAGACAAGTACAAGGTGAAGTACAGGTTGTGACTACATGAAATGTATCTGAGTTAACCAAGTCACCCGACCAAGCTTGACCTTTGACTTCCTTTCTGTCAACTTCCCTCAAGCTAGCTGGTGTTTATTTAAGACCTCCCCAGCCTCGGAGGTCCACCGTGAAACCGCACCTGATTTTTGACAAATGAGCGAACACAGAGTGTCTCTCCTGGATGTAACAGTCGGACGCAGCAGAGGTTTGAACTTCACAAGGTATCTGTTGATTCTAGTTCGGGCCGACTATAAACATGTAAGTGGATCTTTACAAGTGTCCAAAGAGAAACAGAATATCACTCAAGCAGAGTTCAGCAAATGCGCCGGATCTCCCTGGGGTGTAATTGGATTGTGCTTGGCCTGCTCTGGGTATCCACCGGGTCCTCTTCAAATAGCAGGTCATGTGGCCAGCGTGACCTTTTCCATGAAGAGACGTAGGTGGGGAGCACTGTGCTGCTGGAGAAGCACGGCAAAGCGGAGGGAGGCCACGGCTGTCGCACGGCGGTGTGGGTATGTGTGTGGTCCGTGCTTGTGCACGTATCCACGAAAAGGGCACGCAGATATGTTAACGCTCCGTGACATGAAACGTTATCGCAGGGTAGCTCGGAGGGTAAAGTGGCCATGATAGGGCGACAGGGAAAACATCCAACGGATGTCAGGTATCGTTGAAGGCAATATGAGAAGATATTTAATGTAGGTTAAGACTACAAAGTAAAATTACAAAAATAGATATACCATGAAATATAAGTTAATACACCCAGTAAAAACAGGCTCACACCAACCGTTAAAACCCCCTTCCATCTGTCCGCCTGATAGGTAGGAGTTTATTTTTAAAAGCGCGAGGGGAATTGTCATCTTATCTTAGCCATTTGTCAGCTGTGCGACAAGAGGTATTTGAAAAGACAACAACAAGGCTTAGCGTCAGCAACGGCTGGCAAAGGATCCGGCTGAACTGATGTGAGACAAAAAGAAAAAAACAAAGAGATTAAGAATTGTACTCGATATTTAAATATACATGCAGCTATATATAAACGATCAAAACTGACCGAGAGTTTGGTGTGACGCCTCTTATATGGTGCTGCTTTCATTTAAAGGCCTTCGTTGTCAACTTTTGAATTTCCTTTGTAATTGATGATACCCGACACCGTTGTGAGAGGTGTGAGTTTGTGCCTCGACAGCGTCAGCCATCTTGCCTTGCTTTGTCATACTGTATTTATGTGCTTGGTCTGTCACCTCCACTTTAATATTGCTTACTCACAAGCTATAATTATTCGCCGTACAGTATATAGGGTATCTTCTCTCAACCCTCCTTCACACTATTTTCTGCACTTGTTTTCAGACAATACTTCTCTAATTCATCTAATTACTTTTCTCTATGCCCCCACCCCATCCGTCCTCTCCCATCTCTCCTCCCTTTCTACACTTTTATCTCCCTTCCCCTCCATTTCCTTCCCCCTTTCCCTTCGTCTGTCCCACCCGTTTTCTTCCCTCTCTTTATCTTGTTCTCTAGCTGTTTCCTCCCCCTTTCCCTCCACCCTGGTACTGTTTATAATTTGCCACTCTTCTTCTCCCCTTTCCTACCACTCCCTTCTTTTTCTTCCTACTCTCTCTCTCTCTCTCTCTCTCTTTCTCTCTCTCTCGACCAGCTTAGTCTCAGTAGACAAACTCCTTATCCCTTATCGCTCCATACGTTGAAAGCATGACCCTGAGATCTCTGAACAGAAGGACTTTTTATGGTCATGGGAAGAGCGCTAAAGACAAGAGGGAGCCAGGCAGAACGGCAACAAGGAGAAATTTGTCTGACCGACTATCCAACTGTGAGCAAGGTCAAACTGCCCAAGATTAGTCCATTAAAAGCTCTAACTAGGTCTGATGCTGTTCATTGTGGGCTTTAATGATATGCTATTCCAGGAAAAGAAAACTAACTTTCACCTTAGACAATGCATTTTACAGAAAATAATTTCTTATGATGCAATATGACGATGAATGTGTAACCTTTCTGTGGCGGCCCTCTGCAAAACCACTAGTAATACAGCTAGTTTCCCTCAGATGCATTCAAGTAGAACTGAATTGATAATTTAATAATATATTTTCTTTTAAATAAATGTATTATTTGTTTAAGTGTATGATTCCAGCTTTTTAAATGTGAATATTTTCTGGTTTCTTTAATCTTCTGTAACAGTAAATGTAATATATTTGAGTTGTGGACAAAACAAGCCATTTGAGGACGTCATCTTGGACTTTGGGAAATACCGATCGACATATTTCACCATTTCATTGACCGAACAACCGATCAATTAATCGAGAAAATAATTTACAGATGAATCGACAATAAAAATAATAGTTAGCTGCAGCCCTACATTCAAGTAACCTTTAAAGCAGGAGTACGTAACTTCTGCGGAACGGCGGCCATTAGTGCCAATTGTGGGTTAAATGCTAAAACATAGTGTGACAACTGTGCAAGTAGATAAAAGTCAGCAAACATTGGCTCGCTGTTTTATTTGTAAGAGGCAGATTGTCTTATACAAAGTTAAATAGTCATGCTTTAAAATACAGACACACTCTGAACACATCTTGAAAATGTTTCGTTGAAAGTCAATCGGTTGACCGATCATAATTTGCCACATTATCAAAAATACTGAACATTTGCTGGTCTTTGCTAATGTGAGTATTTTCTGATATCTGTTTTATATTATTGTAAATTGTTGTTATTTTGGGTTTGGAATACTGGTTGGACAGTAAAGCAAGGTCATATTGCGTTTTTTTAAACTTGTGATAGACATTTGTGTTGACAATTCATTCGCTCGAACCCATAAAAAGAAAACATAAACAGAATGAAAACATAATACATTTTTGGGGGATCTTTAAGTGCTGTCCCTGGTAAACAAAGGAGCAGCTGCACTATCGCATAAAGAGAACACATTGGCAGCAGGCTTACGTTTTCTCGCCAAGACACAGAGGATGGCTGAGTATCTACTGTTGTTTTTGTCTCCACTTGCACGGGACACTTGACCCTCCGTCCACCCAACCTCAAAACCAAACAGTTTAAGGTGTCCACTTGGGCAGGCGGCAACAAAGGGAGTCCAGGAAAGGCAGACTCTGACTTGGCCGATTATTTTGCGTTAATGAGTGCTTTTGAATGTGAAGTCCATTTTTGGACACGCATCAGATAGGAGAGATGAAGAAGAGAGCAAACTAGTACGAAAGGTGTGGATGAAGTCTATAAGCTGTCAGCCGAGGAGTCAAACTGATGTGCAGCTGACAATCTATCTAGCTTCTCTCTTCCACACGTCGTTTCAAATGACACCTTAAGGCCTTTTTCGCTGAGGTCAAGAATGGTTCATACGAAAGAAAGAGCACATATGTCATTAAGACGCAAGAATGTTCTTTTCCAGGTTAGATTTAAAAGAAGGGAAACTGTAATGGAGAGGGGAAAGAAAAGAGTAAGAGCAGGAAAATTGCAGTGAAGTGGGTGCTTACTTGCTTTTCCTAGGTCATTTGTTTTAAATATCCTTTAAAGGTTAACCTGTTGGAACATTCACAGGCCCTTACTGAGCTGTAATTGTTGGTCAAAAGCACTTGTGGGAGTGGGAGTGAGAGAAAAAAAACAAAGAAACTCTCCTCTCAGAGTTCACTCGTGACGTTTCGGAGTGTGCTCCACCTCACAGTTGATCCCTGACCTGCACAATAACCCGAGCCTAACCTGTGCTACTCTGACCCCGAATGCGAAACTTGACCCGCTGAACCCCGGCGATTAACGGAAAAACGGAGTCATCCATTTATGGTCGTCTGACACCTCTCGGGCCTGCAGTCTGTCACTCTTCACATTCTCCGACACAGAAGATGAAGTGGAAAGAAAAAAAATGATGGAGTACGATGTCAACACAGAGCAGTGACAGCTTGGTTAGCAAAAGTGCGTGGGAGTCTGTCAGTTAGAGGTTTTTTAATAAGGAGGGACTCTTAAGGAGGGACTCTTTGAACTTGCCCTGTGCTCACACGGGCTTATGGGTAGATTTTGATTTTTAGCTTGGTCACTTGTGCGGTAATTTGACAAGCAACTAGTGGGATTTTGCTATAACATATTTTATGTGAGCTTTGATTTCATATGCAGGTAATCACAGCGTCGTAGCACGCACACACTCACATCTACAATAGGCTACTGTACCCTCTCTTTCAAGGCTTCAAGGTTAAAGCTGTGTCCTGCCACATCTGGCTCGAAAGACCTGTATCTATTAACTTGGCTGTCAAACACACACACACACACACACACACACACACACACACACACACACACACACACACAGACACGCAAAGAGGGAGGGAGAAAGAAACACATAGTAATCATCTCACATCGTACCAAGGTCATGTCCCTCATTTCAGCCGGAATGAACGGTCAAAAAAGCACTCAATTAAAGTTGGAGCAAATATCTGAGAAAGTCGCATAGTGTAATGAGGCAAGAGGTGTAACACGTTTTATGAGTCCACAACGCACGCTGAATAGAAACGACACATGAATACGCTGCGAGGCCATTTCATCAGACTTATCAGGCAGCTTTTTTATTGGCTGACAAATTGCATCCTGTTCTGGAAAAAAAATCGGAGATACTTTAATGCACGTTTTGAATGGTGTTCCAGTCAGTTGTTGAGTCAATTTTACCTTCTTTAATTAAAGCTTCATGACATTTCACAGGGGAAAGGCGGTTTGGTTGAAGGTCCGGACCGAAGTAAGCTTTGCATTTTTATGAGTTGAGCCAGAAAAAAAAAAAAAAACATTTAGCTAAATGTATCCTCTTTTGTAGTTATATTACTTAATCTGGCTAATAGAATAATCTTGGCTTATAACTTGGATCTGATGTTTTTAGTTTTAGCCACTGTTTCTTTTGGAGGTAGTTGTATGTTCACAAAATAAATTCAAATTTCAAACAAGCAGTCAGACGATCAGACAGGTTTCCTCTAAAACCTTCCAGGCTAGCCAGATGTATTTGGAGGTGAATACAAAGGGGAACTGTGGAACTATTATGCAAATTGTTTGTTGTTACCATCCGGACTGACTTCCTGCTATAAATTTGACCTTCTGTTCTTGTCGTTGAGGGATTATTTCACTTTCATTTGACTTCCAAATTAAGTGATAGATACAACCTTTATGATGGTCTGAATGATTGGGTGTCTTGCCAAGGTAGACTAGTAATGTCATCTTGTCCCCGGTAGAGCAAAATTGATTGGTTGGTTATTCGAATAGTTGATTGGCAAATAATATTCGACAGTAACAACACAAACAATTCTCTTGTTGCAGTTTCTGTGGTTTTTCTCCGTCATACACAGTATAAACTAAATATTTTAGGGTTTTGGACCGTTGGATGGATAAAACCAGGACTTTGATAACGTCATTTTGGGCTCTGGGAAATAATGATGTAATTCTTCATAATTTTCTGACATTTTATTGGCAAAAGGATTAATTGAGAAAATAATTAAGATGAATAATTGATGATAAAAAATAATCGTTAACACTTCTCAGATCTCAGAAATTACTTTTGTGAGTGCAATGTTATCGCAACATGCAGAAAAAAGGTTTTGATAAACCAAAGTTGTCCTTCAAGATAATGCCTCACACAGCCCCCACCCCTCCTCCTGCAGCCTTAGGGTGGCAGCAGCAAACCTTCAAGGAGCGATGATAGAGTATCAATAAGGTGATGACCTCATGCGGGGCTTGTGGAGTCAAGACTCACTGATTAGAGGTGCATTGATCCCATGGGACTTGCTGCAGAAGTGGCCTTAATAGGATGTGATGTTTTTGCCCTGGGGCTCGAAACTCTGCTGTACTCTGCTAAGGCGTTGCCAGGGAACTGCACTGGTACGCCGGCTGTGAAGTACTCAGCTGGCTTGTGCTAGGTATGGGCTGCTGTTTTTGAACGAAGCCTGCCTTCGTGTTGGTGTGCGAGCATGCCATAAATGGTCAATGATTCAAAGGCCCATACCAGGCCGCTCAGCACTATAGAAATGTAGCTATGTGTCTCACGAGGAGCCAATAAAGCAATGCTTCTAAAACCCAATAAAACGGTGGCATGGGGTGTATCTTTGCTTTTGTACGAATCTGCAGAATCTGCTCAACCCCTGGCTTGACCTTCAGTTTACTACATCATGAAAAATGTGATGTTTCACTTTACCTGGTGTCAAGGCGTTTACAATGCCTCTTCGAGCTCATGTCAAACCAAGGTAAATAAAGGCCAATACCGTGATCAGCAGCAGATGCGTGTGGGAGAGAGCTGTTGACACGTACATCTGTGATTCATTCAACTACACACCGGACACACACGACGAGCCGATCATATATCACAACAGCTGACGTCAGAAACTCTCGGGAAAGAGGTTTGGCACAGACAAGAATGTCTCATTGTCCTGTGTGCAGAGGAATCATTGTTGTGTGTGTTTGTCTGAACTCGTGGAGCATATCCAGCTCTCAAGTTTCTGTTGGCCTCATGACCAAAGATGGCAGTTAAAATCAAAGATGGGATCTCAGATAACTTGGTTAACGAGAGTTAGATAACAAGATTGTCTTAAGACGTAGGCCAACCTTCTGTTGAAGGTACCATTTGAGTAAATATTACTTAAGAAGCGTCAGGGCCAATATATTTACTTAATGGTGTTGCATCATTTTGTGGCCATGTGCAGCTTCAAGTCCTTAATAGACATTTGAAACCTACAGTTTTGATGCCAGTCTGTGTGAATTGGTTGTCTACGACGAAAACGTCTTTTGGGCTTTTCTCGTTTCGTCACGTCTTCTGTTTCCACTGACCTTTTTACTGCCACACTATTAGAATCATCGGCCCTAAGCGCTGTCAGCAACTGCCCTCGCTCGTGTCTGATTGATACCATCCTGTTCTGACTCTTTGTTCCTATGTGACTCCATATAAGGAGACCCGCTGAGAGAGTTTATTTAAACAGACCTGCCAGAGACGGAGCCCAGTGACAGCCCTGCAGGGTTCAGCTTGACTCAGATAAGATAAGATAAGAGCGAAGGTGAGAAAGTCGGCGAGGTGAGATATGTTGGCAGGATGGCCAGTTTGGCCCTCGCCAGCTTTTGCTCCCCCAGTTGCTAAGCTCCTTTGTTTGTGTGTTGCTCTGCCTTTGGCATCAGTGGTGCGTATCAGGTTACATGAGGGAATGAGGTGTAGTGTTAGTTCAGCAGTTCCTTTGTCCCCGGAGTTGTGAATCTACTATCTAATGAATGTGGGAGCTATGAATCCACTCTGTGTAATTGCATACCTACAGGTTTATTCTAAATTCAACCTTAAATAGATTCAGAATATTGAATAAATAATTAAATTACACATTGAAATCCGCTATCACATTATTGATGTGGGTGGGTGTAGGGTGGAGCTGCTGGATGTCTGTTTGACGCTCACAGTCTATTGTTTCATTTTGATGTCTCCTGTGCACGAAAGCAATTATTTTCTTGTACCAAGCCAACTTCAATTAGGTGATAATTCCAGGTATGAGGTGTGATTAGTGCCCGTTAATTTAATAAAACTGTCTAAAATTGTGTAATCTCTGCCCCGGTTATCTTAGTATCATTTAACTGGAAAAAATGGTCATTGCTTTTTAAAGCTTGAGAGAGATTTTGTGTTATTAGAAGACAAATGTTGTATCTTATTGTTAGAAATACATGTGTGAACAACTCTTTGTAGACACATCTACAAGTACATCTAACAAGTAGAATACTTGTGACTGGACGTCTCACACCTGTGTCTCGGAGTGGCTCTTTGTCTGTGTTTACTAAATGTTCCATTGGTGCTTTGTGTGTCTGCATATGCATGTATATTAAAATAACTACTGCTGTTCAGACATGGCAGCTTGATGGGGTTATTCAACATATTGTTGTTACATTTCTGTTTGCCGATTAAACAAAGATTTAATAATTGGGGATCTTTTGAACTGTTTCCCCGTTTCCAGTCTTTTGCTAAGTTAGGCTAGCTGTGTGCAGCATCATATCGAATGGACATTTATTGTTACTGTTTTTTTTCTTTAAATATATTCTTTTACAAAAGGAATATTCTGCATCAACTCCTCTACGATTTTAATTGGACAGTTCTGTTGGACATTCGAGTGGCAGGCCTTCAGATATGTGTTGCTCAACTGCCCTCTTTACATTTCAGTGCACGGTAATTTAGTTGTTATCTTGTACATTCTCCCCATAGTTTCCAGGGCAATATTTCAAGTTTATCCCTTTTCTTAGCACAAGTACGACAGATGAGTTCACAGATGAGTCATGCTTTGTTATTCATTTTTCAACTCTCAGGGTTGACTGTGAGGTCACCATATGAAGTTTTTTGCTGCTTTTGTCAAACGTAAACTTCACCTGCAGTCCTGGTAGAGCATTCATAGTGCCATCCATTTTCTTCTCTATCAACACACATAATTATTATAACAACTTCTTTCACCTAAAAGGCCGCAACAATTACATTCTCCTTTTATTCTCTCTCTGCAAGCATATACATTGTAATTCCCCAGCAATGCCAGCTCAAGTTGCAAGTTGAAAAGTTCAAATGTAAAACAGAGGCTAGAGCTGCGAGGGAGGATTGCCGTAAAACTCAGCAGGCAGCAGATCACACAGGAGAATACAATAAACTTAATGTAGAAAAGTTGTGTGTGAATGTGTTTGCCGAGCTGAAAGACATCCCTTTCAGTATTTGAAAGGTCTATCTTTTAGTGAGATAACTATTTAACTCATGTTCAGTGTCCTTTTCCTCATTACCTCATCCGTTACTGTCAGGTACTGTATTCAAGGTAGCTATTTATAACTAAAGGAGGTTAATGAAAAATACATGATCTCTTTCTTGTCTTCCTCAGGTCCGAACGCTATTTGTCAGTGGGCTACCCCTGGATATTAAGCCGCGGGAGCTCTATCTCCTGTTCAGACCATTTAAGGTATGTTTGTATGTTTTAAATTGATGGGCTGCAGCTATTCTTAGCAGCTTTTCTTTCCAGAAGTCAATGGGACCTCCATTAATGGTGATGAAATAAACGGCAATGGAAAACTCTCCCGTGAGGTTCAAGTGTCTGTGTTCCTAAAGCCGAAGTTCAATCACATCTTGATCCGCGGGAAGCTTACGTGTGTGTGTGTGTGTGTGTGTGTGAGAGTCTCATGGAAAAATGGCTCGCTGCCTGCGATACAAAAACAAAGCTATTTGCTGCACCTCAGAAACTTCACGTTGTCAGAGGCACAAAGAGTCTTGGAGTTTAGTTCTAGTGACTGCATGTAGACGTTGCAAGCTTTTTGTACCGTTGACATGATGCAGTTAAAGTGAATAATGGCTCAATTGCTGCACTTCTAATCTCTCTTAGATAATGCCCATGGTATGTACTCTGAGTAAATGGTTTATATCATGAGCAGTAAATCTTGATTTATCAGGTAAGAGGCAACATTTGGGCCATATGGTCTTCATAAGGGCTCTTTGACCCGTAACACAATGTATCTAGTCAGCGGTGACGCTGAGGTGCGAAACATTTACTTTTTTTACTCGATGCCTATGTTATGCTTTAAGTTGGCACAAACTGAATATGTATTTCCGTCACCATGCTGTTGTCTTTGTTCCCCTTTTTGACATGTTCTTTGTTTGTTTCAGGGCTATGAAGGCTCCTTGATAAAGCTCACTTCTAAACAGGTATGCTACAAGACTCATTGAGGGCTGTGTGTCCATGCAAAGAAACTACGTAATGAATACTCTCGTCATGCTGTTACTGTTTGCATTACTCAATTTCTTGGTCATCAACAGCTTCAATTCTTTGTTTTTCCTTTGTCCTGTTTTTTTTCTTCTTCTCTGTGTTTTCTGTTTTGTGGACTATGACAGATTACCACTCTTTGTCAGGTAGTACCTGGAATTGAGGGGGGAACAGTTTATTGGGGGGAGGGAAGGGAAAAAGTGTTGCACCAACTTGCCTTTGGCAATCGGATAGTATGCTTGTAGTTACAGATTGTGAACTCCGGTGGGATGTGCGGGGATGGGAAGGGAGACAGGAAAATAATTTTGAGGTGTCAAAGCGAGTGTTTTGACAAGAGCCGTCCTGACGGTTAAGTTTTGCCTCTAGGGGCGCAGGACTGGAAATGAGCTCTGCTGACAAGTGTCCACATCGAGAGTTAAGCAATTTAGCTTCATGTCAGTGTACTTATTACTACATTACAAAGTTTCCTGACAAGACATTCTACTTAGAAGCTGTTTAGGACGATTTTGCTAAACTGAGAACAAAGAAAAGATGTTTCTATTAAATCCCATTGCATGGTTTGGGATTTTCCTGTTTTTTTTTTTGCTTCATTGTAGCTTCATGCTGTAACATTCTTTCAAAAGGCAATAGGCAACTATTCAAATCTTATTTAAATATATTTATTCTAGTTTAACTTTATTATCATTCATTGTTGTTGTGATACGATTACTATGAATGCTTTGTTTCTTATATTGCACCTTATTGTTTTGTGTCTAGTATTATGAGTATTTTTGATTAAAAAATACGTAAAGAGTAACCGTATAACACTCCCGGGAAGTCTTGCTTTTACCGACCTGTATTGGTTAATTGAAGTGTACCATCACTGTTGAATGTGGTTACAGGTGTTCTTCCACACCCAGCCACACTATCTTTCAGAGGGGGCAGTAAAATACTGTGTGTTGAGTAAATCTTTAAATGATCAGCGTCTCAAAGGCAACAAGCCTTCGCTTAACCTGCTGCTTTCCAAATTTCATAATGTCGAAAAATGTGGTCTGTGCGGGTTTTGTTCGTTTTGTTTTGCCTGTTGAGTGAATAAGTGAGACGTTCTTTGTGCACTTTGGCCACCTATTGCACCTTCCCACCGGGCCTCATACTTTCATAATGGCCATCTTCCCCACGACAGACGCCAACTTGCTTAAGTTCAGGTATCGCAAAGTGGTGTACAATATTCCTCCGGCTTGTCCTTGTTTTGAGTGAGTCCTCCCGACTAATGACAATGACAATGGCGGCATAAATCAATCGATCCCCCTCTCCCTTCCAGTCCGAGAACACACAGCCATCTCCATATATAGCAAGAGCCAGATCTCAGACCCTTTCTATTTATATTCCTGTTACGCTTCCTCCTCCTGACGTCTTCACTTAGGCCGTCTTTCTTTTTTCATCTTTCTTCTTTTCTTTTTTTCCTCCTCCTCTTTCTCTACTTGTTCAAAATTCCCATAACCCAAGACTGCTTTTCCAGATCACACGCAGCCGTGCGACCCCATGGGAGCAACATGTTTAGAGTTTTTATTTTCTCCTCACCCCCACCTCCTCTCAGCATCCCCATCCACACACGGATACGCCGCAAAAATGTGCATTCTTTGTTCATTTCGGCAACAGCGTTTTGAAATCTGACACCCGAACCTGCATCACTGTGGGTTTTTTGTTGTCTTTTTGTTGTGCCTTTCCCTCTTGCTCACTCACCTTTCCTACTGCAGGCACAGGCTCGAAAGTGATGTCACCAGAATACAAAACAAGCACCGGTGAAATAGATGTGTTGCATGTTTTTCAACTGACAGGCCTGTTTCAGGAGGTCTTAAAAACTATTTCTACCTCTTGCTTTCTGCTTGCTTTCGTTTTTATTCTCACCTTCGACCTCTAAATTCCCCCCCCTCCCATTAATCTTATTTTCTATCTCTTCTCGTTTTTCAGCTCCCCTTTCTGCCTCTCTCACACTCACTCACGCACTTTCTCGCTCTCACATTGTCCGTATTTGGGCATATGGGAGCTGAATGATGAACTCCCCTTGTACAATGTTAGCGGCCAGCCTCCATTTCACCCCCCCACTCTCCCTCTCTCTCGGTCGCAACAGTTTTATAAACAGGGCAAGAGAGAGAGAGAGAGAGAGAGAGAGAGGGAGGGGAGAGGGAGAGTAAGAAGGGAGGGGGGGATTTGGGTATGATATGAAAATGAAATAATAGAAAAAAGAAAAAAAAGCATGTCCATGTCACTCAGACAGAAATGCCGACTCAGTTTTCCTGCCTTAAACCATGTTTCTTTCTTTTGTTCTGTCTTCTTGTCTCCCCAGCCGGTGGGGTTTGTCAGCTTTGACAGTCGATCAGAGGCGGAGGCTGCTAAGAATGCGTTGAACGTAAGTGTCATGCCCTCCTCGTGCTCCTCTCAAGCACCAGCTCAGCGCTAGTATCTCTTGTGATGACTTGAAATTGCATCTTCTCTGCAAATGCATCTGATATCAGGGAAATCCAGACATTCCTACCTTTTCTATCACATGCGAAAAGACAGAAAAGGCAGTAAAGACAAACATATCGTGGCTGCTTTAAATACATATGTCTGAGGGTTTCTGGTTGAGTAAATAAAGCCTTCTTTCTTAAAGCTTCGCCCTGGATCCTGCAAGGTCAGGAGGACCATTAGCTCTTCTTCTACATATAAATAGCAGATATTGATCTAGGGTTTAATTTTAATCTCACTTATTTCAGAATGTAGCTCAGTAGAGAGCCTTGATGCGGCAGAATATGAAAGAGAGCCCATCCTCACAGGGTTTTATTCAGCTCTCTTGAAACAAAGCACAGATAGACAGTAATGAACACCAGCTCTCACCCTGCTTTATTTTCCCACTTGTTTTTTTAAGGCATCTAGAAGTACACCACATCTTTTTCTGTAATGCTTCTTAAGTTTTTGTTCATCCCTTTGTCCCAAAAAAAGATCAGCTTGATCATCTTCCTAAAGTGGGACTGTGACAACGCGAATGGAGTCTGTCAACTTTCATTGAGTTTTTTGGTGCGCATCAAAGGCAGAGCAGAGAGTTGAAGAAAGTATAAAAATTATCATCTTATTATGAGCCAACAATAGTCAGACTGTTTCCATAGAATCGCTCAGTGGGGCTGAGAATTGAACAGTGCTCTTGTTTTTCGGGGAAAAGCTGTGTCCCGGGGGTCATATGGAGATAAGCCAGATTTTTGCAAACATCTATCTGCATATTGAAATACAAGAAAGACAGAGGGAAGGAAGGGGATTCGTTTCCCGTCAAAGCAGAGCAGATCTCTTTTAAAAACACTTGATTCTCCCAACAACACCCTTGCAAGAACTACAATCGTCACCGAAACCGTGCATGCAGAAGTGCTAAGAAGCTATAAGACACATTTTAAGGAGGAGATTCGAGATGTGCTCAGGCCTCATTATATCCATGTACCTTATTATACCTCTGTAGCCTCGACTGGCAGAAGCTGCGAGCGCACTGAGCCAAGGCAATCCTAGTTAATTCCCTCCCCTTCATGAGAAGAGTCATCCCTCGCTTGTTTCAGCTCAGCGTTGCCCGAGCCTGCAGGGACAAGCAGAGAAAAAACATCTTTCGCTGCAGAGAACTTTACTCTTTGCTACTTTGCTCCTCCATTGATCGGACCGTCCGTGTTTTCTTTTACAGACAATCAAACAAGGTTAATTAGTGGGTGCTTATAGTTGCTGGCGAAATTCTTCCATGCCTTGTTGCTTCCACAGGGGACAAACAAATAGCTGCTTGGTTTTCGGATGAAGAAGACCTTTGTTTATGTCACTTTTCTTAGAAATTGTTTGGACTAGTGCACATGTGGGGATCAAACTGTACGAGAGAAAGAAATCTTTACTTGGCTTGTCACGAGCACTAGTATATCTGAAGGCTTTAAGCAGTGGCATCTCAAGAATTTGGCCGAATGTTTTGGCTCGCTTTAAGCAGTGTTGCTGGCAATATGTCACGACAAATGGCGGATTTGATGTCATGATATTAAGTTACAGTTACAGAGTTCATTAGGGAGAGAAAAACAAGGGCCTCGTGGCTTGCCTGACTACGGTGTAAATGACATCTTACGCCAGCCAGCTTTGTGTCATCAGGTTCTGATTTTCAATTGCGGGTGTTACCCGTCATCACGTGCGTCCAACCAGGATAACTATAATCCACAGTGAGCCTTTCTTAACAGCAGGCTTCATAGACTAAGCAACTGAAAATGTCTCCTGGACACTGAGATTTAGGAGGTTCATTCAGTAATAAAATGCTGGAAGATGAAAAGAAACAACGTGTCAATCCCAGATATCAGCCAGATCCCAATGGACGTCTAAACAACACACAACAAGAATGAGAAGGAAGTGGAAGACATGCATTAGAACGGTCTCCTCCGTGGGCTAACTTAGTCTGCTTCAGGCACAAAACTGTTAGGTCTAGCAGTTTGTTTTTGCTCTTAAGTTATAACATTGGCAATTCAGTAGTGAACACAATAATGAATCGTGTTGTTTAAGGTACAGTGTTACTAATTACTCATCAAGCGCCATCATTATGTGTTGAGTTTGAGAAGTCCTCCAGGAAATCCAAAGATATCTAAGAACAACTTGATAAATATGTTGTCACTCCTTGCAGGAAATGAGTTGATACTCAACTTTCATCATATAAAACCATTGAAACTTCCAAAAATCATCAAATATATTATTTGGAATACCCAATGTCAAAGTATACATTAAAATCATGTACGTACAAATCATGAAACCTATTGCAATTATACAATGATTACACATGTTGAACGATGACTCGCAGCTTAACTGCCAAGAGTTTGATTCCATCTCACAAACAAACACAATCTGATATTCACCTTTCAAACCTTCGGAAAAATAGAAATGGCAATGAACAATATTATAATAATAAGTCGTATAAAAAGTTTTAAAAAATCCAATGCTGAGCGAGCCCTTATGATATTTACACTCTTTTGATCAACTAGGCCATCTATTCTATTCCAAGAGCCTGGATAAAAGCTCGCTAAGAAACTATGTCTTTGCTAACTCATCTTTCCGTTTGATCTCAGGGGGTCCGGTTTGATCCGGAGATCCCTCAGACCCTTCGGCTGGAGTTCGCCAAGGCCAACACCAAGATGGCCAAGAACAAGCTGGTGGGGACCCCCAACCCCCTTCCCTCCCAGCAGAGCCCCGGGCCTCAGTTCATCAGCAGAGACCCATGTGAGTACTGCGAACATTTGTCGTCTTACTTTTTGCTCTGTGTTGCAGCTTCCTTTGGCCATTAGTTGCTCGTGTTTGAGGCGACTGGACAGCTGGTACCCATTATTTGTCATTAGTAGAGAAGTTGTGCTTCAGCTGTGACTACACACGAGAAATGAAGATTGACTCGGCTGCTTAACAGTGAAAAGCTGATTTTATTTTGTATTAGTGTAGTGTTTTATTCCTCATCGAAACCTTGCCATTATGTGGAAAGAGGTTAATAGCATTTATTTTAGTAACCTGTGACCAGAATTGGATCATCCCCAACTCCTGATACCTGATTAGTTTGAAATACGATTCTGTGCCATAGTGAGTTAACTTGATGAGCCTTCTACCCCCTAAACAACACATCCCCCTGCGAGATTAATGCCTCATAAACAGTTCATGTTCACTATTAGCCATGGCTCTAGTTATTTGGAATCAAAGCCTTTGAGTATCAGGCGTGTATTGAATATGCTAATGGACTCTGCAGTCTCTTTTTAATTCTCAATTTAGTTAAATATTTTTCCGAGGGGTGAAGGATTCTGCAGGAATCAGCCACCGATAGGTGAACATAGGCCAGCTGCGGTTGTACATTCCTCCTCAATGACCAGACCGCTCTTATCTTGCATCTGTTTTCGCCAGAGAAAGGGTGTGTACTTTGGGCCTCAGTGGAAAATGGAAGGAAACAATTAATGAAACCGTGACGTAATCACCAGAAGAGAAATTGCTGTCATTTCCTGATAAGAGAGGTTTAAATCGGCCAGTTTTCTGATCATGCTGTGATTAACACTGAGCGGGAGAAACAGAGAGCACCGGGAAACTGCTCCTTAAGTACGGCTATCTGATGGTTCTTCAATCAGCTGCTGTTTCTTCAGATTCTGCATTGTACACTTACTCTGCACCACGCTGCACTGCCACCTATATCTCTTCACTCACGCACTATACTCTTTTTTTTCACAGTCGCTTTACACTCGACTTGAGTAATTCCTCATATCTGGGATGGTTTCCTCTCATTTTATCCCGAATTGAGTCAGTTTTAGTGTAATTGACTGTTTGGTAATCCCTGCCCTCTTAGTGAGTGTTGCTACGCCTGTTAAGCTTTCCGTTCTCACGCGGGACATATGCAGTTTTAGAATAATAACAGAGACAGATTCGACTCAAAATATTTTTGGGAAATAATGTTATTCTGATTTCAAGCAGAAGAACAACAATTGTCAGAGCTGCAGCTAACCAAGCCAATGTGCGTCATCTCTGGCTGATTTAATAATGTTTCCAGCTGACTCGGTTTAAAACAAGAATTGGGGTAGAAAGGGATCTTAGATGTGCACTACATGCTACATACTAGGTTTAGGCAAGACATTGTGCTAACTAGGCCCACAGATCAGTTCATGACCCTGAGAAGACATGTAGTTCAATGCTAAATTAATAAAAGGCGTCTTGTATTGCAGTGTAGAGATAGATAATCCTCCTATTTTTTTGTATGCTAACAAAACAATGTATGTTTTTCACTTACAGTTCTAAGAGAAAAGGTAAACGTTGGGTTGTTGGCTAGGTTAGCTTAGATGTCATTTCCCCCAAATCCAATGAAAAGCAGTACAGAGCTGCCAAAAATGGCCCAAATCTAATAGCACGGTTGTTAATCTCGTGGATGAACATGCTACCGATTGTATTTCAGGCTTGAGCAGATGAACACATATTTTAATCCATTCCACACACTTTTGCTGTTTTGTTTTCAGAAAGAAAACACACCATCCTTCAAATAATCTGCCAAGTAGTATCGCTCTCACTGCAGCCCAATGCACACTGCTTTGGCATGTCGAGAAACCCCAGGCTTGACAGGTCTGCCATGACTAGTTACGGTTGCTAAACAATGATTGGACATTGGGCTGTTTGAGGGTTTAGCAAACGGTCAGTTGGTTTAAGGGAACGAAACGAGAGGAAGCTACTTCAGATAACTCATACTCCCCTGTAGTCCACCTCCACGAACACCCCCGCCGCCGCCGCCTCCACCCTGTCTCTCTAGCCACCCACCCATCCACTGGCCACTCTCCTCACTCCACTCCTCCTCTTCTTCTTTCCACAGATGAGCTCACAGTGCCTGGTCTATATCCCAGCAGCCCAGATGTGTGGGCGTCATACCCGCTGTACCCGGCGGAGCTGTCGCCGGCCCTCCCACCCGCTTTCACCTACCCCTCCTCGCTCCACGCTCAGGTAACCTGCAAACCCTCCCCCTCCTCCTCCCCCATTACCACCATCACCACCGCGACCACCGCCCCTCACCTCTTCCTGAGCTGCACAAACAGCTGCAGCCGCCCTGAAATCATTCTCTTCTCCATCCCACATATGTGCCTCAGAGCACACACCACTCAGTCTCTGTCCCGATCTACTGATTAGTTCTCCTGCTCTACTTGTTCTGGTTAAACATGTATTGTTTTAAAGTCAAAGGGGGTAGTTTGACAGTTTTATAAAGTGCTTTAACATATTATATCTTAAAAGCTGCCATTTCTGAAATACTGATACTCGTGTTCGTCTGCTGTGAATTTGCTCCATTAAAGCACGAAGTGGAGCAGCAATTTGATATCTCGCATTTGTTTATTGACAGTGAAATAATTGATTTCATAAATATTTGATTTACAGGGTGGAGTCCATTTTTGATGACACGTAATGCTGTTTTAACCTTCTCTAGAGATGAACTGCTATCTGATCCCATTAACTTCCAGGAATCGAATGAAACTTAACTAATCTCACTTTCATCAACACCAGCATCCGTGGGTTTGACTGACTTTAAGTGCTCTAAGTAGGACGAATAGTAATGTAGCTGATAGTAATAGCGATCCCTATAGCAAGTTGAATTAATGCAACCAGTCACCAGCTTTCTGACTCTCACTCATATCATGTCCCTTTATTAATCCCAATTAGTGGCACCGTCAGTAGAACTAAAAGCTCTTCAGTGGTCTGAAAGGTTTGCATCATCATTTGACCATCACCTACTTAATTAATCAAATCCCCCTTTTTCAACCAACCATGATCCAGTTTATTGAGGCCTTATAATCTGCACTGCTCCACTGTGGGTTCACATAAGAGTTCCTTATTGATCTCTTAAAATTCCTCTCATTGAGTGTGTTTGGTGCTGGCTGTATTAGACGTAGTCTTTCTGAATTTTTCTTTGTTGATTGGTTTTTGAAGCTTGCAATGATTTCTCAGTACTCATTTGCTCCAGTATCTGGGTTTGTTAACATATTTTATCTCTGCTAGAGGGTCTATAGATGTTATATATAATGCAGATACTAAGGTTATTTCAGTATAAAGGCCCCTAGCAGACACAGTAAAGCTTGGATGATGTCAGAATTGTAAATGAGTGCGAGGTGAATCTGCCCAGCTGGCATTTTTCTTTATGTATTGGATATGTGAGCACACACTGACACACACAAAGAGAATCTGGCTTTGTGATTTCAAGAGGGGGTTGTAAGTACCACAACCTCGTCTGACCTTGAGGAGATGGAGATGTGAGACATAAATATATGTATATTAGCAGGTCTTACAGCACACACACACACACACACACACACACACACACACACACACACACACACACACACACACACACACACACACACACAGACTAAATGATCAAATCTAATTTGTGTTAACAGGCTCAGCTTTCTAGCTCCCTGGTTAATCAGCTGCTGCCATCTTTGTTGCAGGAGTACAGTAATACTATTGGATTGCTCGTACATGTTAGCAACCGGGCTGTTAGCAAGACATTTGTTCTCGGTAAAACAAGAAGTCTTTCATGAAAAATGCAAATGTTAAAAAAATCTACTGAATGAGAAAGAATAACTAAAAAGCTTCATGAATTTAAGGAATATGTTTTGGCAATTACGTCTGTAGAGTAAACACGCATTAGTTTAGCATAAGGACTGGAAACTGGGGGAAACCAGCAGAGACTCCAGGATGTCACTGTACCCAGGCCTTGAAATTGTCCGCCACATAACTAGCCTGTAAAACCGCTATTATTAATCTTTGGATTAACCATATGAAATATAACGTCTCAAGAGGTGCTTGTAGATGGATTTAGTTAGCTTTGAACTGAGCCCTAACCCTTCTCTCCAGTCTTTATGCTAAGCTAAGCTAACCAGCTGTTGGCAGTAGCCTTGTATTGACTACGCAGATATGGGGGTGCATGGCATTAAAGTTCTTCTAATGTGCTGCGTTCACACCAAAAGCATTGTGAATATTCACAATGCTTTTGGTGAATAAGTGTATCTCTCAAATTGTGAAATTTTTCCTTTAAAGGTTCCAGGAATAAAACATAAACCTTTATGATAGAAAAGTATTTTGAATTGAATTGAATATTACATTAAAGTTTGTATAAATATTAATTGTATAGACTCATATATTTGTATGTATGTGTGTGTGTATCAATGTATGTGTGTTTAGATTCGCTGGCTCCCACCTGCAGATGGAACTCCTCAGGGATGGAAGTCCAGGCAGTTCTGCTGAAGTATGTGTGAGTAACACACACACACACACACACACACACACACACACACACACACACACACACACACACACACACACACACACTCACACACATACACACATACAGCCCTACAATGACCAAGAAGTGCACATTGCGCTGTGCCGTGAAAAACCTTTAGTAAATGTTATGACACTTTGTTTAAACAGGCATAGATATATTCCTAAACATATTTCGGGGAATATCACCGGGTGTTACTCCGCCCACATGGTGTGTGTGTCAAGTGAGCACCCTCTACTTGCCCTCAAACCTCCCATGCTCGGGAGCTCGCTGTCAAACTAACCAAGTAATTAGTCACATTCCTGATAGTTGATTTCAATACAGACACACAACAAATTAGCCTTTTATAAGTAAATGTGGGTGTTTAAAGCCATGTGGGCCAATGAAACCACAGCCAGTCCTCGCACATCATCATAAGACATAAAAGAAGCGATTTAAAGGGGAACTCCGTGATTTTCCCCACTCAGGTCACAAAGTACAGAGAGTCGACTTTTCTCATTGATGTGATGCTTGATCTCAGGCATCAAAGGCAGCGAGTCAAACAGAATATACAACAAGCTCCTATGCCAACGTTTTATTAAAACAGACTAAAAGCTAAAATGCTAGTATATGCTGCTTTGATAGGTAATATTATAACCAGTGGTCAAAGTCACTCAGTACATCTACTCAAGCACTGGGCTTCAGTACAGTTTTGAGACACTTTTTTTATGCCACCTTTTTACTTCACCACATTTATTTCACAGCTAGTGTCCATCGTTACATTTGGTGCCATGTCTTCATACACAACATCACACTTTATGATGTTGTGATGTTCATTTGGAGACATGCAAGTCCAATTTTTTCTCTCAGTTTAGTTCCGTTTTTGTCTCTCTGATATTTTATGCTGAGCTTTTCGCTGCAAACAGACACTCACTGTTTCTGGATTATGATCTGATTATCTGTGGGTTCGTCCCTACAAGTGAGCCCTTTCACATTATACGTCATTAATGTCAAAATATTGATTAGTGCAGCTTTAAATAGAGGATCAGAATATTATAATTATTTATGATTTCAGAACAATATCCCCTTTTCACACTGAATTGTTTTTTGTGGAGAATCAGAGGGGACATATTAGTTCCACAGATCGCCTGATATTCAGTGCACTTGTATGTGAGGGAAAGTTTATTATCATAAAAAACACTGAATATTGTCCCATAATAATGTTGGTACTGTACAGAACATATTAGGGAATGTTTGTCATGTTGTCAAACCCTGGCAGGATGAAATACATTTTTTAATTCATACAACTTTTTTGGTAATTTTCACATTATGACAAAGTGCACAGTGGAGAATTATAAAGACAGAAAGAGACGGAGGATGTGTTGCTCCAAGAGGTCGTAAATGTGGAACATGCACCATGATCTGCTGAGGTACCTGGTTATTGCCGGAAGGGCCATTCTTATGAATCTTTATTAAAAAATGATTACCGTGGGGCTGTACTTAAAATATATTGCAGATGAATTCATTTTAGTGGAGCTGCAGACAGGAAACAGAGCAATTGGATTCTAATAAGTGCTTAGATAAGTATACGAGGCAACTGTAGCCATGCGTGAGCTCCACAGCACATGAGCTCTCGCAAAACTGAACGCTGTTATGCTTGTAGAAAAACAAACCCACAAAGCACAACAAATCCCCTGCTAGTCTGTGTATCTCTGTTGGCTGACTGTGTGTGTGTCTGTGTCTCTGTGTGTGTGTGTGTGTGTGTGTGTGTGTGTGTGTGTGTGTGTGTGTGTGTGTGTGTGTGTGTTTTTGCACTTGGCGCCAGTCACACTGTCACCAGTAACCTCCCTCCAACTCTCGGGACAAGAAGAAACATGTTCTCCCGACCCCTTGGGGAGTGAGTGGGGAGTGGGTGGCTAGCGTGGAGGCTCACATTCATCAAGCTGTTGATTGGTGCTGGTCCTGTGGTCCCCTTGTAACCCTGCATATTTGCTGATTTATCTATTTCCAAACACTAAACAAACTATATTAGAGAGAAAAAAGCTGTTTGAGTAATTTGATGTTTTGGGGATTGCGTCTCTGTCAGGGGGGTAAAGAAGGAAGGGAGTGGAGGAGGGAGGGGCCTTGAGGAAATAATTACTCCTCTATCAAACCAGGAGGAAGTCATTTGGCCGGTCACGCTGCCCCAGTGGATATTAGCCCCTCAATGAAACAACAACATCCCCACCTCCGGCTCTCCGTGGAGGATGAAGTGAAGCTGAGACATCCAGCAAGCATATTGTGATAATTAAAGGCCACTGCAGCAGGTATACACAGAAGCAACACACTAAAATTATGCCCAGGCAAACACACAACAACATGCACATAATCAAAGAGGTTCAGGTCAAAAAAGAAAACAGATTCTTTGTCGTATAGTTTTGTGTTTTTGTTGGGTTCAGAGTTGTACAAGTACCATCAAGGTGAGAGAGCTTTTGTTGGTGGTGGTCATAGCATTGGAAAAGTATACGTCGATTAGTCAGCAGATTCGTGCTACTCCAGAAAACCACAGACTCACTGGGAACCGTTTTCTTTGGAACTACTTTTTCTAGTAAGAAATAGACCCTTGTCATTGTATTGTGGCGGAGGAATCTCCGAAATCTCTTGAACAAGTTCATCCAAAACTACACAACACAGACTTCTTGGCATTGGCTAACCATACGATAATATGCCCATTAGCAAGGTCATTTAATGTGAATTACTTTGCATGAGAGCATGACTTAAACGTCTGATATAATGGGGGAATCACACTGTGACATTATATCTCCTAAGTAAATACATACACAGTAAAACCTAATGGATCATGGTTCACTGTATCTGTATGGTAATTAAAGAAGAAATGCTGGTCATTTCCTCCAGTCAACTGCCGGTGTTGAGTTAGCCTTGCTGCTCTGTTTGTCCCTGACATTTTGCAGCTTGGCAAACAAACAGCTTGTGTTTTTTTTGGCCCTTCTTGTCGGCTCAATAGCTATCGTCAAGTTAGAAACACAGTTACTTGATGTCTTGATGTGGGCCGTGCCGATGGTGTCACTTATTTGTGCAATGCAATCCGTTAAGCGCAGCGCTTGTGAAACACTTTGAAACAATTTCAGCTGCAAGACAACGAGAACACACTTGAACTGAGGTGACAGAGAGAAGCTGTCTGCGTCGCACCGCTATTGTACAATCTGTCCTCCATGGAAAAGAGGCAGCGCTTGTGAATTGTTACTCATGCTGAAAGGCGTCGGGTGACAGCAAACCTTCAATAAGGGGAAATCAAAGACGCTTCCAGCTCCACAGTCCTGAGAGGCTTGTGGTCGGTCAGCGGTTGACTCGGCATCTGACGAACGGGGACCGCTCACGGTCCGAGTATGTGGCTCGCCTTAGGAAGTCTTACTGTGGGAGACATGAATGTGTGTGTGTGAACAGCTGAAAGTGAGGAAGTGTTCAGGGGTCTTTTAGTCATCGCTGGTAATGAGTTGTCCTAATCACCTGGCATCCTGCCTGTCAAAGGATTTGCCATTTTGCAAAGTGTATTCACAGCAGTTCCACTTCATGCAGTTTGGAGCCGGTAGCTACACACTGTTGACTCTTTAAAAATACATTACATTGTACGTTTTTGTTATTGTAATAACCCGGGAGGCTGAGTCTAGTCATTCATCTGAATGTTTGTGAAGCAGAATTATATTTGACATTCATGCTCCGGCACAGAGCTAGATCAAAACACAACCTAATAGTGGACATTAATGCCCAGTGAACTCGAGGCAAAGGTAATCCGGATTTTCCATCTGACAAGACATGGTGGGGGAGTGTAGTGTGTATGTGTATCATGCACGCTTGTGTGTGAGCCTGAGAGACATGTGTGTGTATGTGTGTGCGTGTCTGTGTGTGTGTGTCTGGCTGCCTGCCCCGAGGAGATTTTTGGCCAATAGCCCGACAAAACCAATAGTTCCTGTACAAAGTTGGACTAACTCCCACTGGAGAGTTGAGGGCCAGCTGGGGCCCCTTCTAATAAGGATCTGGGACTTTATTCCTTCACCCCCTACTGACATATAACACATAACACACACCCACACACCCACACACCCACCTACACATACACTATTGCAACACTGTGGCCTTGTCCCTGCACTGGGTCTCAGGAGCTAGATGCATGTCAGCAGCTGCATTCATCACCACCCAGCTCCAGCAGCTATCGCTGGTATGTGAGAAACACAGCCAGGGCCTAAAGGCTTTTCTTCGGATTAAAGGGGCTTCAGATGTGCCTCTTTTTCATGGCCGCGCTGCACAGGTAGAGATCTTAAAAGGCTGTGTTAGTATGAAGTTTTCACTAATTAATTACAAATTGAGTGTACTTTACATTTTCACTGACCATTCTTGAATATGGGCTCTTCAGTTTTACATTTTTTCACCAATCCTCTTCTTTCTGAAAAGTGCTATATGTTAATATGTTGAATTTAAACTATAGTTAAATATTTGAAGCATTTGTTAACAGAATACCAACATCTTTAGCAGAATTAGTTCCAAGTAGAAAAGATAAATACCAGCCAAAGTTTTTTTTTACAACCTGTCAACCATATATTTTTCTCATTGATGGCTTATAATGGATCCATAAAACATTTGTAAATGATTCATGAACCATTATTTATTCCAATAGTTACCACTCGTAAAGCCTTTATAAAGAAAAGGTATATTGATTATTAAAGAATTGTGACCACAGTATGAGTGTAACATAAAAAAATCTGTGCTCTTTGAATGACAAACTGTTTTATGGAGACATTTTCTTATTGACCTCAAATATATGTTTGGCGTTTTTCTTACTTATCCGTCGATCTTTAAATCAATCCAATATAAATGTGATGGGGTGAAAACAACTGGCAATTTCAACTGCAACACCACAAATACATAAATTAGGTTCTAATTTGAACAATAATGAATTCAGACTTTACGTGTACTGTGGTGGATTACACAGTAAGATTTGGCTCTCGTGTCATACAGAAATTAATGGCTACCATTGATGCCAGAATGGGAGCAAAAGTACATTCAGCTTTCTAAAACACAGCAGCGTTGTTGGCAGAATAGTTAATTGTCCTGTAAATGATTCGCAGTCCGTGAGTTGAACCAGTTTGTGGTCATTTAACACGGACTACAGACAGTGGAGCTGCAGAGCAAAGCACTCTCAAATGTTGGATATACATTCTCTTCATTTCCAGCATGAGATCAATGATCACTGATAACACACACAGGAACACTAAAAAAAAAAGGAAACAGTCCACACATTCATGAGAAACTGAGTCACCTCCCACATTGTCAAACACTCCGTGTTTACCTATCCCACATTATGCGCCTGGGCCGAGTTATTGGATGTAACACATTAAGCTCGCGAATCACTAAACCGTTCCCTAATCCGCACAGACATGTTCAATGATCAACCCAATCTTTAACCTTGGCGTCTCAGCCAGAACAAATAGGGTGATCTGGAAGTATGCGTCGCATCAGCTTAGCCGAGCGGCTGTATAACGCATCGATTCCCTCATCCTTGATTGAACGCGCAACAGGGCATTAGCTAGGCCAGCCGTGCCCCTTCCAAAACGCGGGGAACAGTTCCCAACCCGTCTCCCTCCATTGCCTGCAACTGCCTGCCTCTCTGTCTCTTACGGTCATGTTTGGTTTACTAATTGTTTATTGTTCCAAAGAGTCCCCCTCTCCCCGAAACCCAAGTTACCACGGCCTCCAAGACATGTCTATTTTTGGTGATACATCTGGGGGTGGGTGTGGGGGTCAGAGGGTTGACCTTTCTCTTCGGTCTGCTGGTGTTGCGGATAGTGGAGTTGTGGTGGAGAGGGACCATGGGAGATATGGTTGTTAGGCAGCAAGCAGTTCCACATAAGTATTTAAGACTATTGTCAGCTAACATCCTGTTTGTCACAGTTGGACTTTGAGCTTGAAAGAATTTGGCTTTTTAAAGGGGTAGTCCCCTGGTTAGAGTGTTCGCTGCACAATCCTGAGAACAGAGTTTTATGATGTCTTCTGTGGCCACGGAGGAGCTTTGTTGAAGTCTGAGAAAATGACTTTCGAGACATCACTTGACTAATCTTGGCGTGGGCATAAAGACTACATTTTAACAGAAAGCCTGCATTACAAAAACTGTGTGTGAAGTTTAAAAGGTGTGGCCTTTACCAAACTGAGAGCATATGAAAGCTGAAGTTGCATTGTGGGAAGTATAGGGTCACTTTAGGGACTAAATATCATCATACTGGTTCATTAGCTATTAATTTTTTCACTTTGTTTAATCCCCCAACTATAAGGAGGTGCAAATTGGTGGAGTGTCCCTTTAAAGCTTTGCACAGCTGTACTTTGCCATAACGGCGATGAAGAAGCTTTACATCATGAGGTTGTGTCTCGTTTGAGTGCAGCGCTTGAGTTTGAGGGATTTAGAGGTAGTTGCAGTGTTATTACCCTATCTTTTGAAAGTATTTATCCCTTACAAATCATGACTATATAGTGGTCAAATGCAATAACAGAAACCTCACACAATCCATGTTGAATCAACACCGAGAACATTCCGCTGGAAGTGAGGATGCTGTTGCAGCTTGTTCGCTTCAGTAAAACTCTCCCTCCTTTTGTGTCCTCAGGTTCCTGATGTGTGATGGTGGCCGTGGCCGGCTGTGACGGGCGTTGCTGATTGCCTCTCGTATCCAATTAGAAACCCGGAGGACTGACCCGACTCCGGCTCATGGAGCAGCGCACCGTCGGTGAGTTCACGCCTCGGACTTCATGACCATTGATCCCAACAAAATAGGACAAAAGGTGTAAATCTCACCTCGCCTCTGTGTACTTCTGGCACTGATATGAAAATGTAGATTTGTAGAAGAGGCTGTGAAAGGCCAGGTTTATTATTTTATCTTTTTTGGTGGCGGGGGGTGGGGATTGTTTGGCACTGCCAAAGACATACACAGCAGCGCCAAGCCATATTGACAGCGTGTCAACTTTCATCAGTGTATGTTTCAGTTTTTGCTCAACAGAGGATGTTTTGAAAACCAAACCCCGAATCACAGCATTATAAATGTGTGCATGTGGTCTTGGCTTTCCGGATTGGCAAGCGCGAGAAAATTGAGGGGGGAAACCAGAAAGGCGTTTTGTGTGTGTGTGCGCGTCAGTGTTGTGTGTGTGTCTAGCAATGGCGTGCGTGAATCTATGGGTGTGTGGATGTGTTCGTGCAACAGTTCCACGCGATCCCCTGTGTTTTCATTAGTGTACGGGGGTTCGTGTGCAGTGACCATGGCAACCTCACCACCGTTCCTTGTCTCTCTCTGTCTCTCTCTCTCAGGCATCAGCAGCCTCATGGGCCTCAGGACATTCTGGACCCCGCCTCCATCACACATCGAGCCCCCCCTCCTCCCCCAAGTCCTTTTTTATACTGTTACATACTCAAGATTTACCGGCAGCGCTTTGGCTACACCTCCTCTGACACCTCCGTGAAAGGTACTGGACGTGCACGACAAAGGCGCGCACACCCTTTGTGAGCCAGTTGACTGCATCGCCTGTCTAACGCTAGCAGGCTTCTCGCTGTGCATTCTGTATAATGCGAGTGCGAAGACGTCCCACCAAAGGAGCGCAAAACTGCATCTTATGCAGTCACTCAGCAAGGCCAGACCTGTAGAAGTGTGCCTAAAGCGCTGCCGGGTGATGTTATTATACGACTATAATTATTACTATTCTGTATATCATTCATATTAATGTTATTATGATTATTAAATACATGTTGAAGCATGACTTTGCAAAAAAAAAGTGAGAAAAAAAAACAATGCTGTACATTTCTAGATATTTTAAAGAAATACAAAAAAGTATTTTTGTAATCAAGACTGTTTGAAATGGTTCTGTTTGATTGGTTCATGTTGTGAGAAAGTGTGTGAGGAACTTTCACACTTCTTTCTTTCTTTCTTTTTTTTCCGTCCTTCCTGTTTAGTGCCATTATAAAATGGTAAGTCGGCCTGCTATACCGAAGCAGTCCGGTGGGTTTGCCCTTGTCTTTTCTACATACTGTGTGGTTTTAGGGATGCTCATGTGTGTCTCCTGTGTGGTGTCGTTACCTGGTGAAGCAAACATATTAGTCCTCTGCTGTGCTTTGGTTCAACTAAGCAGTCAATGTTAACTCTGAGTGAGAACAACAACACCTGATCCCACTCGCCATTTTGCAGTTAGAGGTAATCAGATGTGTTGAAAGAGGCATTGACAGAAATAAGCCATCGCTGGTGAAGGTAGAGTTACCCCAGAGACTGCAAAAAATGGCAAACTGAGCCCGGCTATAATAAGGAATGTGCTCCTTCATTTTCTAACAGGAGGACAGCAGCACAGTATCGAGAAACAAAAGACCAAAGGCATTTTATTTTACACTGGAGAGCTATTTAGGCTAGTGGAATTATTCCGTTTTTGACTGCTTTGTAGTCCTCAGTCTGATTTCTTATGAAGTATGACTTTATTTTTTGCTGCATGTCTCTTTTGGTGTCACTCCAAAGAGCCACTCTGCATTTGAAAGGATATTCACTTTAAGCAATTTGTCTCTTTTGTCTATTTTTAGGGAGCCAACGTGATTCAACTTGCTTTTGTAGATTTACATAGTGATGATTGGAGTGTTAAAAAAAACAAAAAACTTTTGTAATCGTGTGTATTCTGGGCCTGCAATAACGTCTTTGCTGTTTGACATATCATCGAGTGATCATATTCCTGTGACATTTTGACGCCAAAATCTTCATTCATGTCGCATTCTTACAAAAACAAAGAGCGATTCTTGTACTTTTCTGATAAGGCCAAGTCACATTGCAGTGATGTGACGATCAAAAACTGCAAGAAAAACAATCTTCCCTGTAATGTTTAGCCCAGGTGTGTACAATCATATTGGAGTGGTTGAATCATATAGTCAGTGTTTGTAATGGATAATAATAATAATATGCACATCATGTCAACTGATTTTCTGGAGCAGTTTATGCTTTTACAGACATTTTTTAAGCCATGTGTGGCACCAAATTTATTAGAACAAGTATTTATAAGATGTGTGTGGGTGTGTGCGTGCGTGTGTGTTTTTATGGGTATTATGTTTTTAAAGTTAGAAGATGCCCATCATATAATTCATTGTAAGTATTATTGTAAGTTTAATTGTATATTCATTTGGTAATTTTCTAGAGCTTCTTTTTGTGTTTGTATCTGATATATGAATACTGTTAAACCTACATAATTCACTGTGAAATTCAGAGAAAAACTTTGAACGAATGGATCTTTTTGTGTTTTGCCAGCAGTACGGTACAGAAGTTACTGGAAATGAATATGATGATCCCTCCCTTTGTCAATGGTTTCAGTAGACCATGTGTACCTGTGTGTACTGTGCATGTTCACGGCATGTGTGTGTGTGTGTGTGTGTTCTTCTTTTCTTTTTCTTAATGCATACAGTACTGTTGATATTTATGTACTTTAGCCGCTGTAAGGAGAAACTGTATTTCAGTGAATTGCAGAGGTTTGTTTGTTTGAAACCCCAAAAAAAAAGGTGATCAAAATGAGTTTTTATGAAAATGTTAAATGAAGACATTTCAGGCCGTCTGCCATTAAAGATTGACGTCATCCCTGCAGTCATGATTACATTATTTCATATTTACGAATGTGATTGTGATAGTGCCTCGTGAGGCTTGCTTCAAGTTCATGTTTAGTGTTTTTGTGTGAGTGTTTTAAACCAAACAGATTTGTAGTGTGGAGCCCCAAAACTGACAAACAGCTGTGAAAAAATATATTTAAAAGGAGCAAAAAACATAAATGATTACATCATCAAATCTGTTCTCAAATACATAAATACGCAAACAAAAATACCAGTATAATTCCAACATGATCGATTCCTTTTGGCAGTGTTGTCACTCCATCTTCTAAGATATTAATACTTTGATTTTTCACATTTTGACTGTACCTAGAAGTTGCCTTTTTTTACCCACAAAGAAATCCACCTGCGTAAAGCTCCTCTTCCTGTCTCTCACACTTGTCATTGGATAACACCTCCCCCCACATCAAAACATGATGTGGGATCCTATAAAGTGGTTTGTGCACCAGGGGAGCTGCAGCCCTCTCACTGGCCTCTATAAGAATAGCCCACCTAACCCAGGAGGTGGCCACTCCTGAGACAGAGGCCACAGCCAATTTAGTTTCTGCCTTTGCTGTCTCTGTTCTCCTCCGCCTGCTCAGTCACAGCAGGTGGCACGCAGCAGCCTCTCACATGACACACACGTCCATGCCTGGAGGGGTTGCACACAGGGTGTCAGAGTGGAGTAAAGTGGGGGATAAAGGCGCCTGCGTGGGGGCAAGGGGACATATTAATCTGCGTACATGCATGCATGCATACGCCCAACTGGCAACACTTTGTAATGGTGTTACTCCCTTTGACAAGTCCATTAAGGAGGTGTTTCTGTCCCATTCCATCCATCCTCTTCCAGCTGCAGCGTGCCAGACAAATGTCCTTGCTGAAATGTGTCTGTTTTTACTTGGCACTGGACAATCAAGTCCGGTATTTTGTATTAATTTCACCGATGTGGCGCTTTTTGCTCACTGCGGGGGAACATTGACCGCTGCTTACTGTATAGGCACATGGTGTGCTATCATACATTGCTGTTACACACAGTCCTTGAAGAGTCTGCAGGTTCACAATGTGTTCATGATTCATTTAATGCTCTGGCTACAAAACCTTTTGAACTACTTGTGACCTTTTGTTGCAAGTTTATGTCGTATGATGAGGAGTTGTAAGCAGTTCATGATTTTCGAATTGTTTTCAAAATCCCACTGCTCAGCCTCCCTGGGGCAGTTTATTTTAAGGTGCTGGAAAGGGGCCTCTAACCGGCCGTGGAACCTCAGATCCAGGAGGAGCAATGCGGATTCAGTGGACAGTGGACCATCTCTTTTCCCTGGGCTGTTGGGGTCATGGGGGTCATCCAGTCTACATGTGTTTTGTGGACTTGGAGAAGATTTACAACTGTGTGAGTCCACCCGGTCCTTTTATAACCAAAGCTGTGACCTGAAACGCGTCAAAAAGTCGAACATGCTTCATTTTTTTGGGGGGCTCACTGTCGTCATGTTGATCTTGTGGATCTTGCACCGTGGTTGTTTTTCCCATGATCCATCTAGATGATCTAATATTATCAAGACGTTGTAATACCAGCATTAGGAGGAAGTGACCTCAGTGAACAGTCTGGTCGTTTTTTCTTTAACTTGATGTGTAACTGGCAATTCATCATCAACATACGTGATCACTTATCATAATAATATTATAACATAACTTCTGTATTCACACAGTTGGTAAAAGGGCCTTCTGAGTATGTGCAGCGGCATTAAATCCTCAATAATGTCCAAGTCTCAAGGCATTTGAAAACGGTTCAGATAGAGTATCCAGCACTGACTAACTGGTGACTCATCATTCAGCAGCCTGCATATGTCTGCAAAGGTCTGCACAGTCATTGTCTCAACAATGATCGGCCAAAAGGGGGCTGTGCCTTCTTGGAAAGATTTCCCCTCCGAGCTGTTGGTGTCTTTAGTGATCGTTACACTTTGAAATGAGCTGCAGACTTCAGAGTGAGTCAGTGAATTTGATTTCACAGCAGGGGGGTGAAGGACAGCTAGGAGTGTTGTGTTTTCTCCCTCCACTGTCCTCTCTTCGCTCCCCTCGTTCTCAGTCTTTTCTCTGCCCACCTCACTATTTCTCCTCCTCCTCCTCCTCCTCTTCCTCCTCCTCCTCCTCCTCTCTCATCCATGGCTTCTATCTCCCTTGAGGGGCCCCTGCTCCCTCAGTCTCACAGCAATCAAAACACTGAGGGCTAACGCTTCCACAACTTTCCTTTCCTGTTTCTCACAGATTTCATGTCGCTTCAATCTTCTCTTTGAATACAGATATTGTTTTAATAATCTGAGTAGAGATAATAATCAATAATGATGTAGGTGTGGGTCTGCCTGTACAAATAAGGTATGTGTCATATGATGAACTTAGATCATAACTGAGGATGACATCATAGAACAACCAAAGGCCCTTTCTCTCAGAAAATAAAGGGATCCACAGCGCCACCTAATGGATACAAAAACACATTACAAGGTTCATCTACAGTACATGACACTGTTCCTATAAGCAGTGCTTATTTAGTGAAGTATTTAGATCCTTTACTTTGTAAAAAGTAGCGGTAACACAATGTACAATAAACCATTACAAGTAGAGGTTTGGCATTATAAACACTGTAACTGCTGTTTATACTCGTGATGTGTTTAAAGGAATTATCAACCTATTTCATAAACTTAATACACACACAATCTATGTGGAGGAAGAAGTGTTCACATAATTTATTGAAGTAAAAGTAGTGATGCCATGCTATACTAAACAATTAAAGTAGCCTACTCATTATGCAGAATGGCCATAGCGTTATTATTATTATTAAAGTGGTGGTAGGTAAGTACTTGGATCATGTTCTGTATATAAAATCTTAATCGGAAAACGATCTAGTAACTATATATGTGAGACAAATGTGCTCGAGAACAACACTATACAATATCTAAAATTGTACTTAAGCACAGTACTTGTGTAAGTGTACAAACTTAACAGTAACTACCACTATAAAGTACATGTAATGGAGTCAAAAGAACACAGTTCATCCTGATATTTGTAATCATCGTCTAAATGTACTGTATGCATGGGTTTGTGCGAAGATGCACATCTGGTATTAACTGTAAGACTCAACCACAATCTTGTCCAAACTTATGCTGAAATGGAAAGTCATTTTGGACTGCTGATTCAAACACAAATAAAGGAAACCCACCAACCTATTTTCTCTTGCACTAAAATCTGCAGGCTCACAGACCTCAAACCTTACAGCTTCTGAGGGGTCTCAGAGGACTTCACTCCCCAAGGTGGATTCAGGGGTGAACCGGTGTTCAAAGCAGCCTCGCCTCCACCAGATTAGCCCAGTGCGTGGTGGGTTTATACCTCCATGAAAGACGGTGCAACTCAGGGCTCAGCGGGGGGGATGCGATCGATCAATGCCCGTGTCATCTCAGGCTGTTTAGACGGGCGTCTGTAGGGAGGCCACCTTTACTCTTTATTAGTTATCAATTGTGCTTGGAAGATATTTTCTGATCTATTTTAAATTTTGCAACGGCTTTCATGAATCCAGTAGGGCGAGGTAGTGAAGACATGTGTCTGATGTCATGTATTACACTGAAACGTCAGCTCTCTGTTTCCCAACATGTATTGATAATGGACGATTTTCTTTTGCATATTGGGATATAGAAGTTAACTCTCCTGTATGGAAGCACATTTCTGTCATGATGACAAATCTTGCCAAAAAATGTTGACTTCTTATCTTATCATTTTGTCTCAGTATATACAAATGTTGATGTACAATGAGCATTTATATATTTTTAACAAACGCTCATCTACTTTTTTTTTCTCTTCTTGGCAGAAATGGGCTTCAATAATATTTCCCAATACACAACATGACAGATATTCACCCACATCCCTGATGAACTCTGTAATCAGCTTGACGCTGGTTAAAACTACTCACCCATAGGATCAAGTATTACTCCGAACCCTGGTATCGCAAGATTTACCCAAGCAGCAAAGTCTCTCCATCTAGCAGGACCATTATGTTTTTTTTTATACTTGATATTTTATTTAGGCATTTTTACAGTCTACCAAACAAACAACCTTCAAAAGTAAAAAGGAATATAAATAACGAACCATGCATCTGGCCAAGGAAGCCATAAAAAAAAAAAAAAAAAAATATTTAAGCAGGTAAATAAGTAAAAATAAGAAAACAAAGCAATCAAACAACCATGCAAAACTTCAAAAGCATCGTCAGTCAATCGTGTCAACCATAAATCATAAAACATACAGATATATTACACAAATTTATATTCAAAGAGTTATATTCACAGGGTTTCATTAACTTAGTTTTAAACTTATATATATATATGGGGTTGCATCTTGATGAAGCATAGTGCTTGTCTTTTTAAGAGATACTGAGCTTCTTGAGCCAACAAAATCCAGAAACCCGTGAGGTTAGGGAGGGCGAGTCATCTGCCCATTTCCTTAATTTGTCCATCTATATTTACAACTTTTCATCTCGTGGTTTCGACTCAAAAGTTAAAGTAGAAACACGTCGCCCTCTTGTGGTCAGAGGTGCTCAGTGCATATGCTTTTATTTTTCTCTCACCATTGCAAAGCAAAAACATGTACATCATGGTCATCATGTGAGGGATCCTCATTTCCATGACAGCACAAGACCCTGCTGTCATCATGTGACCGGACTGCAGTCAGGCAACATAGGAGAGACTTAAGAGTCTGAAATGCTGAGGCAGCGTTAGCTCCCCTTATCAAGACAGCGATTATGAACCAAGCGGCAGGTGCCAGCTGGGTGACGGGGCCTGTTCCCTGTCTGCACACGGATGGCAGTGTGGGGGAGGGGAAAGGGGAGAGGGCAACCATTTCAAAGAATAATTGTTGATGTATAAAACTCATGTGAACTATTTTTTCCGGGTCAGACCTCCGAACCATTTGTGGGGAAGAGCTCTGCCCATTCAATTGAATTATTTCCAAGTTTCTGTTTAATAAATACTTAAAGACATTTAAGTGTTTCACATCGCATCTGTTTTCCACTGAAGGAGATTGACAAGTTAAATTTCCATAACAGTTATCATTTAACTTGACACAAAAGTTGACTTAACTGGCTTGGAGGCAACTTGACGTGTACACCTGTAGATTTTTGGAGCAACAGTAATGCATTCATCGGTTAAAAGGGCCAGTGTGTAAGGGTCTGGGGGACCTATTGACAGAAATGGTCTATAATATTCATAAATATGTTCTCATTAGTGTATGATCACCTAAATTGTGCTTTCATAAGCTTAGAATGAGCCCTTCATATCTACAAACGAAGCGGCTTTGTTTCTACCGTGGACCAGAGTGGACAAATCAAACACTGGGTCAAAGGAGGGCCTTTTGCACGTTTACGTTCCCTGAGGGCCACGATAGTTCTCCGACACGCTTGTAAAATGACGGTAATGTGAGCAGAACGGAGGGGTGAGCAGAGGGGTATTCAGTTGGTTGCAATCTGAAATTGCATCACTAGACGCCTCTAAATCCTACACACTGGCTCTTTAGAACATTTGAAAATAACACCAAGACACAAGTGATTGATGAAAATGGTTTAATTGTTACAGACAATACGATGTATAAGAACCTTTAGTGCAAAATGACTAACATATGTCATGTTGTGTGGGATCATTATTGTACTGCTTCTCATCGCAATGTTGCAGATCATTGTGGGACTAAATGTGTTGTTTTGATGCAGTTAAAAGCCCAGGGACGTCAAGTTTAAGTAACTGTGGTCCAGCCCTACTGTTGGAGACAATTAAAGGGTATAGTTCTCCAAAATGACAACAAAACAATGTTACATTCACCTCTTGCTGTAACCAATCATGTTGATATTTTTGGTATTTTTTACCAAGATCTTGAGGTATTCATGTCTAAGATGTATTTGTCCACCCCAGAGCCATGGAGATGGAGGAATTTTCTTTGGCATTGCTCACAGTGTTGAAAATGACATTTAAAAAAAAAGGCAACAGCAGCGTGTATCTGCAGAAACAAAGCGCCCGTTGCCTTGGATAATACACAAACACATGGGCGGCTTTCATTGGAACTACATTGTACCAATGAAGTAGTCCCTCTGGAAACTGTTGGCAACAAGCTCTGTGGATTATCACCAGTAACTGGGACATGGTTTCTGAAAATACAACCCGTGGTTGAATTTTTTTAATGACATCTTTCAATGCAGGGAGAAACACCAAATTACATTCCCCTTTTTTGGAGTAGGGTGGCAATATAAGTCTCAGATACCATTTTAGAAAAATCTTGGCAAAGAAAAACCCAAACTATCTGCATGGCTAGATACCACAGTCTCTGGTTGCTACGATTCTCTGAAGCACGCTACACTGACATGGTGACGGATGTTTTCTCTTAGTTTGTATTAGCTTCTGGTGTTTATTTCCCTGTTATACTCTCCTTTCGTAGTCTTCGTCTCTCACACTGAATACATCAGTTGATTATCTGACTTTGTTCACCTGCCTGCCCAGCTATAGTTGAATTAAGTTTAAGTAGGATATCTTTGACTTTACCTGTTTATTCCACTGCTTCTAGGTTTGTTTTTAAGTCATTTAGGTTTCCAGACACTTTTACATAGATAATTACATTGGGATGCTTTGGTAAGCTATTCCTCTCTTAGTACTCTAGAAAAAGTTTGTGAGACATATACTGTCTTATTGTTAGAAAAAAAAAATACACATCTACATTGTGTCATCTATATAAAAATAAAATACAAACTTTAGGACTCAAGTTTACTGCTTCTTGAAAATCCTCTTGGCATCCACTCCCTCATAGCTGTAACTCTGCAGGGGGCAATCAAAAGAAAAGAAAGAGAGGCGTGTTACTTTATGGAAACCAAACAAATGAGAATATTGCATATCCTTTATTCAATTCATCTTGATCGACTGACCTGTACGAGCTCTCCTCCCACCAGAGCTCGAGTCGTGGTCAGGACCTTGCTGTTGTCTTTCCGGGTGAATTTGCCCTTCAGCACGTCACCCTCCATTTCCCACGTACCCTGGTTCAAAATACAGTTGTGATAGAAGTGTTAATGCTCTTCTTATGTTGTGTTACTTTTCTGTATTTATTATTTTAGTTGGTGACATTTGTTTAGTTTTGCCGTTATTTTCCATATTTAGCTAATCCCTCATTCCAGCTCTACAGATCCACTAAAAAAGTCATTATTCACTGCAGCTTTTCCCTTGGCTTTAGTTGGCTTGTTTTGCACTTTCCCCATTAGCCATGCACCCATCAAACCTAAAAAATACAAAACCCCTACTTTCCTAAAGTAAACCATTCCCTGTTGAAATGGAGAAACAGCACCTGGTTTCATAAAGTCTCAACCGCTTCAGTTCACTCACTGAGACTTCGGTGCCGTCAGCCAGGCTGTAGTCGAACTGGACGCCCAGAGAGAAGTCGATGTCTTTAGTGCGGAAGGTGCTGGACTCTTTGATGTGAAACTTGTCCCCGGTCTGCTCGATGGTGACCTTCAGGTTGTCGTGCTCTGCCAGTTTACGCTTCATGATATTAACACCTGAAACAGAAAAATGAATTGCAACATGTGGCTGGGTTCTTTCAATTCTAGGATGAAATGAAGATTATGTATTGAAGGTACAATTGTATTGTATTTTTGAAATATGGATCCACTGTCTGAAATAAAGTGGAATTGAATTGAATTGTAAATGACAATTTATCTACACACTTTTCACTCATCCCAGTCCAAAGAAATATCTTTATTTTAGCTACTGCTATTATTGCATGTAGCACCATAAACACCTCCAGTTTATCAACGCCTCACTGCTCTGCGTAATACTCTCACAGCAAAGTCTACCTATACGGAGACACATGACACGGTTACATGCATTGCTCTAGAATGAATTCAATCAGAAGGCCACACACACACACACACACACACACACACACACACACACACACACACACACACACACACACACACATACACACACACACACTCACCCATTTGCTCCATGAACTTGTCATAGTCATCGTTGCGGTCGACCTTCCAGGTTCCGTTGAACGTCATGGCTGCAGGATGGCTGTGGGTCGAAGGCAGCTGGTGATGAAGCACTAGCAGACCGTGGGATTGGGAATGCCCGTTGGGCTCCCTTTATATACACCCCTCCCTCCCTCCTCCACCCATCCACCCCCTCAACCCCCCTGATCTGGCATGGAAGATGCACTTCTTTATCTCACAGATTATCTGTCTGCTGATGTGGCCATTTACAGACTGTGTCAAAAGTAGGGCAGATTGCCGCACGACCTCGAAAATACACTAATAAATACCTTGAGGGCAACGCCTCTCAGTTCGCCCAGCACAGTTAAACACTGTTCCACTGTTCTGTAGCAGAGATTAGGGCGAGGGGGGGTTGCTTCTATGGCTGCCCATGGCAGGGAGCCAACTGAGCCCCTTTCTGTTCCTCAATCTTTTCTCTGTAGCCCTGTTTGTGCCTGGCATGAAAATGAGTCCTGAAGGACTTTCTATTTGACACTGACAACTTTAGCTGGCATGTTTACAATGAATACGAAGACTGGAAGCTTCACATTTGTCCAGAATAGAAAGTTGGACCATACAACCAGAGTGTTTGAAAATATTGTCATACCATAAACATTTCGTACACAACTTTGATTGGGTCTTTAAGGGTATGAAAATCAAGTAGCAGACACCTTTTTTTCAAATATGTTTGTGATTCATGCCCTGTGAGCCTCCAGTCTGCATTAATTTTTTTGTAAGCGATATCTTGTTGCATGGTGATGTACTTTCAGCACAAATTGATTTGAAAGGTTTGTTTTATATTGAGGAAACCATCCCAAAGTAAGGTCAGCTTACATGCTTTTCTGAGGCTTTCAACTGTATCCCATTGTCTTCATGAGTGGAAAGAGTTTGCTCAGTCGTGGATTTCTATATTTTGTATTTAAACAGCGCTTATTGTTGAGATTTTCACATTGTACAGACATTGATGGAAACCAACGGATGCCTGGAATGTTTGACAATACATCCAAACTTCTCAAATGCATTGTTTGCTAAATGTTGCTTGTCAATTTGAGAAATGAGAAAAGGCGTGTTCTCTTTAAAGAACCAAAGTAGTTGCCATTCAGCTTGTGTCCTTGGACAATGGGGCACTATCGCTGCATTCCTGAAAGAAAAATCTGTGTACTCGGAGCTGGACTGTTGGATATGGACACTGAGAGAATACTGAATACATTGTTCACACCTCAAGTCCTCACAGTCATCTCAAGACTCCACTTTCATTTAATATAACAGCAGCAGCAGAGGGGCCGTTTGGGAATGACACAGAGAAAAGTGTATTATGTTATAGAAAGAGAATATACATACATACATACATACATGCATACATACATACATTTGTTTCTATATCTCTAGCATGCTGCACGCAAAGCTAAGATCCACAGATGAAGGAGTGTAGTTTGTCTCACCTCCCATGATGGATGTTGTTTATAGAAGATAGTTGGAGGATGAATCTAGGGGGGGAACACCATTTTTGCACTGAATTAATGAGCTTTCAATGTGCAGTAACGTATAGGCATTGAAATAATAGCTGTGATGTTTGGGTTCGTCCTTAAGAGTCTACTTTAAATATGACTACAGGGGTGGGAATGATAATTTCCTACTATTACAATTACACAACATAAATGATGTGTTTTGCAAAGTATGTCAGACTGTTCATGTCATTCAAAAGTGATGATAGAATCTGATTATGGCTGAGTCTCCAAACCCATAATCCTTTTTACTGCTGTCAATAAAGATAGTTTGTACTTTGACTCTTCATCGAGCTCCCATGACACAATTTGTTCTGTGGACTGTCGCTGTAATGCCAGTTCAAACTGACACCATAATTGGATTAAAACAGATGTGATTATTGATTTATATATCTGCCTTTATCAACAGAAAAAAACACACCCTGCCCGCCCATCCCCAACCACCTTCACCGTGCTGTTTATGATGTTGCAGCCTGTAGAGATTTCTCTATGTGTGTCTGGGGCTGATGTTACACTTTGATGTTATACACTGATGCAGCTCTATGTAATCTCACTAATGACTCTAATATAATTAGTTTAATGATAATTTTAGGATGGTGTACCCCAGTTGTCTCAATTACTCTTATTAACGTTAACACCACATCTGGCACTGTTCCAGTTTACATTATGGTTGCATGTCTACATTCATACAAGTAAAACAACCCAATGGAAAATATAAAATACCAGAAGTCTCATCATTAATTGATATTAATCTGAATATTTTCTATTTATCCCTTGCAGATTCTTTCAACAGTAATGCATGCATCACATTTATTGGACAAACCAGTAAACTGCATTGCATGGCAAAAGTATTAAAAGTACCAGTAATTGATATTTCACAAAATGAAAAGCTCCGCTGCAGGCAGTGGTAGAACAATAATTGAGATAAATTACTTAATAGTAGCAATACCACCGAGAAGGAATCCTCTTTCAATAAAAAGTCCTGGTATATAATTATAAATAATATCTTATTCGTTGATAATATTATGTAATAATAACCTCATAATAACCCCCTTGTACATAAGTACAATACGATGCGATATGATGCAACATATGTTATTGTCCCCACAGTGTAATTTGTCTAAGTACAAGTACTTTAGTAAATGCACTTAGTTACTAAACACCACTGCTTGTGGTGAGGTATATTCATATTCCACATATTCATACTGGCTCACTGATGACGGATGATTTAGTTAATATTAGTAGCGCTGAAACAATTGGTTTACAAATGATTAAATTGGTAAAATCGTTGTTTAGTTGGTCAGGAGAAAATTAATTTGATAATAAATTAAGAATTTAAAGCCTGTGAAAACTTTGTATTTGTTCAGAGTTGAACATTTTGATTATGTGTGCGTGTGCTGTGTCCAGTGAGAAAAGTAAGAGCACAAACACAGAAATCATCTAGGACTCGCTCATTGGGAGATTATTAAGAAACCTGTTTTTCTGGGCCTTCATTCGTCACGCAAAAACACAACACATTTGAGGGTTTGAGCTTCATTTCACTGACTTAATATCTTCATTAAAGTCATTTGTAGACGTCCCCTCAGGCTCTGGGAATTACGTCATTCCTCTCATTATGCAGACCAAACAATTCAACATACTATTGTCTAAATTCAACATATTAACCATGTTTCCTCGATGTTCAGAATTAACCGGATTTCTGTGAATACATATTTACCAAACAGTTGTGAAATATCAGTCGAATAAGAACAAGCCATGTGAGAAGAAAAGAAAATACAATTCATCTGAATACTAGGGGCTGTTTCCAGTCACAGCAGAAATGCTGACTCTCGGAGTTGACATTGTCATTAATAATCAAACATTTTATGAGATGATATCCAGAAGTTGTGTGTGCATCTGACAGAAACCCTTTTCAGTGATATAGTACTCCATCTAGTGGACCACTGACGCAGCTGCCGTGTCCACTTCACTTCCTATTCATACGGTTAAAACTACTAAAGAAATATTGAAGTCTGAATGTAATCTTTCAGGAGTTGCAGAATAGGGATTTAAATTATGTTGAGGAAAGTGTAACATTGATATATTAATGCTTTTTCATCTTATGTATAATACGTGGGCCAATTACAAAGCAAAAGGAAATAAGAAAAAAAAAATATTTTCGAATTGATAAGAAAACCTCTACTTAATCTTAAATGTTGGATATATTTGGCTGTAATTCGAAGGTGATTTATAAAACTCAGCATTGCCTGCAGCATCTAATTGCAGTCCAGAAAAGCCCCTGATGCATACATTCCTTAAGAAAAAACACAATCTGGTACCAAATATATCCCTGATGCCTCTGGAGAGTAAGTGAAAGTCAATATTATTGAGACTCAGCAATGAGGCAATATTTGAATTTCAAATGAGCCTCAGACAGTAGAGAAAGCTTGCATTCAGTCACCCTGACACGAGTGTACACGAATAGTGAAGAGGCGAGCACATTGCACAGCGCTGACAAATAGCCGGCACATTATGCTGAATGAGAAACACTGTGTCAGAGAGAGGAAATGGGATAATTGATCCAAATTAGGAAAGAGTGACCTAAAGCACTTAGCGAGAGCCAGCGTAAGGCAGAATGCGAGCGGTGTTAATACATCTTCTCAAATAAAGTAGGGACTCTCAATCCTGCATGTGTAAATGTAATCATGTATACTGTGAAACGAAGGTGTGTGTGCAGGCCCATTTGGTCGAGAGCTTCAGCTTTGGGAAGAACACCACGATTGGTAGAAGTGAAATTCGTTTCAGAAAGGATATACTTTATTGAAAGGCTTAACAGTTAGTCTGTTCTGCAGGCTTGAATGTTTTTACAGCGTCCCATTTAGAGATTACTTCTCAAAATCGTGCAAAAAATAAAGACAAATCTGCATCTTAATTGTTGGCTCTCTTCTTGGTAATAGCTTCTCCCCTTATCTCCCTCATTCCCCCTTCCATATTTATTTTCCTGCATCTATGATGCGTTCCAGCTTTGAGCGAGGGATTACATGTCTTTCTTGGTCTACATACGAGAGCCTCTGCTGGGACCGGTGCCGCCACCCACCACAGGACCTCCGCTGCTCCGGGGCTACCAGCATGGCTCGTATGTGGGTTTATAAATGATCCGGGACCAGCAGCCGTGCAGTGCCATCCCTCATACAACCCTGGTAGGCCTATGCACATGAACTCACACTAGTCCCTGTCTGAAACTACTGCGAGGTCCCTATGGACCAGAGTTTCAGGGCAACGAAATGAGAGATAAAATGGCTATTTTCCAACATGAGATTTGTAGATAAATACAGAAAATATAAGTGGTTATTGCGTCTTTCAGTTGGAGGAGACCAACTGACCTTATCATATAAGATGCAGTGATGAGTTTTGTAATTATGTCCAGTAATGAAGCTGATTTCATCGAAGTATGGAAGCACAAGTGTGTCGATTAATGGCGTCTTCATGACCCAGAACTGCATCTGTTTCTGTAAAAAAAAGTCTTTGTTGCAGGTTAACAACAAGGGTTGTTACAATATATTTAAATTAATGAATGAATTAAGAAATGAAATACATAAATAAATAAAATATACTTCTCATTGGGTATGTTAGATGCCAAACCTCTACCAAAGCCTCACAGTCCTCTAAATGTGTTATTTCGTCATTAGAAAATGTATAGAAATGTTTTGCAATCATAGGATACTTTTGTTATGTTTCTTTTTCATACAGGTTGGTAAAGTAGTTAATACAGATAAAAAAAGCGAAACATTGAAAAATAAATGTGCATGTTTGATCAACTCCCGAATCTGCAGCTGAATGTAGATCTGTACACACATTAATAACTTGTTCCTTCAGTCGAGAGCCAACTTTGCATCGAAAATAATTGAAATCTATTCACAAGTTTTTGACATGTTCTGTCGTACATCCACCAAACTTATTTCATATATTGCACAACACACCAATTATTGCAACTCTTCATTAAAAAAAAAGCATTGTCATCTATTTTCCATGTGCAGTATTAATCATGTTAGCAACATTGACGATATGTTTTTAAGATATTTGTGAATACCGTTATGTAAAATCTGCCCATATGTTCACATATATTTTCATATTGCAATGTGTTTTTCAGTCTTCACAGAAATGATTGTTGGTAAGAATTACCCTGAATGAAAGATAATTTTGTCTGGCCTGCCAATCGTGTTCTAATTAAAAAGTCGGCACAATAGTTGTCGTCAAAACTTTGTCCGAAAGGTCCACAAGTGTGTTTGTATTTCTGTGGATAAACGTGGAAGAAGATGGAAGAAGTCATATTGCACCACCTAAGAAGGTCCCTGCAGTTCAGCAATAGATATAAAACATGAATCTACAATTCCAACACTCCAGCTTGATTGAAGAGCTGTTAATTACAATAATTTCATCTCCCTCGGCTGATTTTAATTTGCACTCAGTGCATTTGACCCAATTTTGTTTTGATGAAGTTGACATTTTCAGTAAAGCGTTTTGGCGTAGAGAACTTTCCGGTTGACACCACTGCAGCTGACTCCCGCAGGCACTGTATATTTAAGGGATTGTTTCACTGCAGCTGACGGGCATCAGTGTGCTTGTGCTTCTCATGACAGCTTAACACCTTCCTTTCCTCAGCAGATGTCTGATCGTAATGACTCAATCAAACATATGGGCAAACAAACAAGGGCTTGTTCTTCCTCTGTGTGACCGTGGAGCAAACCTCCAACCCAGGTTGTTAAAGTGCTTAATCGTCATCAATAGCCACTATTTATCAAATCCTCCACAATTACTCTTCCGCGGGGTGTAAGGTGACTGTCCTCCAGCATCCTGTAAGTAATATTCTGTGACAAACGTCTTCTTTCTCACAAGTTTTTCTAATACCCTCGTAGCACTTCCCACCTAATCTTGACGTTTCCTCTCCTCCGCTCGGTCGCGGAGGGTTTTGTGCTGAGAGGACGAACTCTAAGCTCTTAATTGCAGGTGGTGTGCGTGTACGCTTTTCCCAATCCCAACCCCTTTTGTTCGCAGCAGTGTGGGAGAAACAAAGGTTCCTTTTTTTACTCCCTGCCTTGACTCTCAGAAGCAGTGTGGGGACGGAGAAAGGATTAAGTCAACATTTCTCATGACCTCTGAGGCCTGCGGTCGGAGGGAAGCCTGCATGGTGCTCACAATAGGCAACCTGGCAGAGGTGTGTGTGTATGTGTGTGTGTGTGTGTGTGTGTGTGTGTGTGTGTGTGTGTGTGTGTGTGTGTGTGTGTGTGTGTGTGTGATCATCCCCAAAGGGGTGGAAAATTCAATAATACCTTTTGTACTATGACACAATGACAAAATAAATATCAGAAAATGCTTCCCATTCAATGTCTTTTCAAAGACCTATTAATGTGCCTAATATTAAGACATTCCCTCAAAACAGTAATCAAGTGCTACTATCATTCTGAACAGTGCTGCAAAAAAAACCTCTCCCGCTGAGATGGAATGAGTCATAAAGCATGGAGCAGGCTGCTACAGTTAACTGTTGTTGTTCATTTGTTTCCCATTACAGAAGCTCCATTTTGGCTAGTTAGTCTTGACAGTAACTTTTCCCTGCGGTGTTGATTAGATCTAATTAATGACTGCAGGCAAGACGGAGGACGGGTGCCCTGAAGGAGCCATTTTCATGCCTCCCTGGGTAATTGAAGCTCTCCTTTTCCTTTGCCACCAAGACAAAACTATTCTCCAACATTTGTGTTTTTTGTTCTTTTTTTTGTGTGTGTGTTCATATCGATATGCTGTCAATCTACATTTGTTGGTATTTTGAGCATTTTATGATGTCAGCAGAGGTCTATAGATTTGCTACATCCTTTATTACAAGAGTTTTAAACATTAAGCAGGCTGCACTAGAAAAGTGGGATATGGCTTTGTAAAATAAACAAGATGTTTCTTTGGAAGTTTTGCCAGTAAGCTCCCTTGACCTTTGTTCAACGTTGCATCATACAATCATAATCTTTCCGTAATAACTCATCCAAAGCTGCCCGCCACCTCCCATTAGTCCCGTGGAGTGGAGCACTTCAGGGGATTAGATCTGAGGTGAATGTCTCACAGGAAAACACCATGCCGAACTATGCATGTTGCAGGGGAGCAGATCGTCAGGACAATCTGATTAACAGTGTGAAAACGTAGCTTATCTGCGACTTGAATCCTCCATGTAAAGGCTGCAACAGAGAGAGGGAGAGAAAGAGAGAGAGAGAGAGAGAGAGAGAGAGAGAGAGAGAGAGAGAGAGATTTGAGATGATTATGGTGCAAAAGATTCATCACGAATGTACATCTGCCAACATGTCACAGCAACTATTTTTTATTGAAAGTTGATGGATTCATTTTGGGAAATGCTCTACTTCACAGTTTGATGATGGATATATTAATACCGCTGGCATTTATGTTCCTTTAATAGGAAGCTACAGCCAAAGGAAAGCTCAGCTTCGTGTAAAGACTGGTGACAGGTGGGGAGCCAGCTATCGTTGCTCCATCAGAAGGTAACAATCCACTTAGGATCTCTAAAGCTTCCTAACTCGCGTTTGATTTCATTCAATGAATCAGTTTTACAAATGCACATAATCATCATTATCCAACACACAATAAACACTGTGTTGTCACTCTCTTACTTCAAGATATCTGTGCTCTCAGTTCTGAACACAATTTTAAACATGCTCCATAAAGGCTGAAACTAGTCGGCCTATTGCAGTTTAAACTTCCCCCTTCTCCTTCCATCAATGCTGTTGGTGCCATTTGGCAGAAACCACTTTATTTAATGTCGATACAAGCTATAACCCAGAGCAGAGTACAATATTTTTCACCAGCCCCTTAGCCTTTATCGCTATCCACAACATGCAGAGGGTAATGACATGGTTGGGGAGAGATATGGGGGCTCCCACTGAGCGTCGCAAGGGCTGGTGTCGCTGTGTCTCAGAGCCCCTGATGTTTATCTGGAGATATTCTGGAGTCTGATCACGGACTCTCCCGCTTCCATCAGCACCTGCTCGTAGAAATCAAAATAATTACCTTCGTGCTAATGTGGGTGGTGGTCCTTATCTGCAGCCAATCGCAATGAAGCATGATGGAATCGCTGCCATTGCTCATGGCATTGTTCATTTCCTCCAAGATGAAGAGGGGACGGGAGCTCATTAAGACGCATTCATTCGGATGGTTTGCTAAAACTATCAGAAGCAGTTTTACATATTCTTTATTTGCTGTGTATATTATACTTCTGAGTGTCGAGCGGTCGGCCGCCTTTCACAGCAGCTCTCTTCCTGGTTGCTTCCCTCCTGGTTGTTATTCCTTGTTCTGGGAGTATGTCCCTATTAGTTTAAATAAAACACATGGTCATGGCCACTGTATGCTCACTGCTTGCCTTGTAAAATCTTAAAGATGACAAGGAACTTCTATTTTGAGTAGATTTAGTCAGTAAATTTAATTCCATGACAAATAATACATTTATGAATGATAATTTATCATTTCATTCATTGTTATTACGTTAAATGCCAACAAGAAAAAGAGACAGTCCACCACAAACTGCAGAGTCGCGACATGACAAGTTGAATAGTCACTGATCTCAAAGATTAACTGAGATAAAGATTGACTGAGAGTAATTGGCTTGATTTGTTTGGAAACGTGTCACATTTATCGCCACTATAAACTCTGTTGACAGAATACAAGTGGTGGTGGTGAATGCTCTGTACATATTTCTCCGTCTGATGCCTTTTGCCAATGGATGGCTGTAGAATCATCTTGTTCCTCCTTTATTCAATGTAAACTACCTTAAACATGGCACTAGATATCTTATAATTAATTCATATTTAGATTTTCTGAGCAAACGTGTGAACACTCAGAAGGATCTACGTGTCGTTGGTCTGAGAGACTGACAGCCTGAGTGTGATCTGGTCCACCCTGCTCCTGAGGTCGCCCTCCACCTGTTGAATTCCTGCTCCTCCCACCACTCTTAACGCCCAGCATGACAGACATACAACCGGGCTGGACTCCCGGGGTTTCAACAATGCCGACCCTCCCTCAAACACAGAGGAAACATTTGGGGATTACGACGTAAGTTTTAAGGAGTCAATCACCTAGAAAATAGAGCCCCTGAATGGATGCCCGGGCCAATATATGGTCCCATAGGCACAGAGGGCTGACGAAAGAGCACAGTCAGGTGGAAGGAATAGAGGCATGCTGGGAGTTCAGGGTGTGAATTAAAACTCGCCCACAGATAATACAAAATGTGGAACAAACTTACTCACGTTTCCGGATCTGCTCACAATTGCTGTCAAACTAGTATGAGTCAATTGTTGCTTGGATATGCAAGAGCCAAGAAGAAGAACAAAGAAAACAAAGTGGTAGTGAGTGATTTGCCTGTTATTATTCTCATTGTCCAGGGGCATAATTTTGATGCAGAAAAAAGATGAGATTTACTCCACACACACTCCTAATGCTGATGAGTCTGCTCACTCACAATTATTCACACACACAAGTTTTATCTGCCATCATTATTCACTCGGCTGTGAATTATTCATGAGATTGGGATCTCTTGAGCATGTGTCGCCTGCAAATTCAAAATTGCATTTTCACATTTGTACACTTACTGCCAAGTCATGACATCGCACATATTGAGATGGATGGCAATTACTGTTCATCGGTGTTCAGCAGAATTTATTCAGGAGATGATTGAGGGCGCCGAGGAAGCGGAAGCTTAAAGCGCAATGCTTCCAAATTAAATTGAACTATACAGAAAATCTAATATGCCGACGGCTGCAGAACAGTCACAGTAACCTCTAATCATTGCATGTTAAGTAATGCTCAAGTAGATGTGGATTCTATTCTAGTTCTATTAGATTAAAGATAAGCATTGTTTTATTGTTGTTATCTCCCTACTGACACTCCTACACATACTTAAACTGGGGAATGTGCTGCATTCTGACTCACACTTCACTGCAGCCCATTTAATAAACATCCATGTGCATGGCAAAATCTGATTACATGAGGCAGTTTACTCCTGAACCTTTGGAATTTCACAATGAGATCTTTTATATCCAACAAATATCTGTGTTTCTGTGCTCGGAATCCATATCCCAAATGAACACGATGCACCAAAAAACGACTTTCGTTTAAAGTTCACAGCATTCTGTCTCTCTGTCTAAACAGAGATTTATAAACTTGTCGTCTTGGCATTGAAATAGTCATGAATTATTTACTATATTGTAAGCGCTCTACATTTTGTCATACTGAAATGTAAATGTAAGATGATTTAATCTATTCTTCTGTGCGCCTGTCTTTAAACACAGGACACTATACAATAAAGGTATTTTTAATAGGATGCAATACATTTACATGTATGCACCTAATGCTATTAGATTGACTATCATTCAACAAAACAATGACTTTTTTAATTCTCTTGGGAGCTGTTCACTCAAAGTACCACAAAAAAGGTCCTTGTTTCAAGATTTTCACACCTTTATTAAGCTTTTCCCTTGTAGTTTCACTTGGATCAAAGAGGGATCATATTGCACATAGTCAGGTAAATCCACCTGTAGACAGAGAACACAAACTTGACTGCTCTCCCCTTTTTCTTAGCAACACATTTGAGGCAGGATCACATTAGCCTGTTTTGCAGGCGTCAAAATTAAGCAGAACCTCATCAGCTGAATTAAAGACTGAAGGTAAATGTGAGGTGCTTCATGCTATATTGAGTACATCTTATTGTAAATCAAGTAATCAAAGAGTCAACCCTGCAAATGTGTTTGCAGAGTTTTATGTTTTTCATATATATGTCCACGCACACGTTTTTATTCCGCGCAAACGGAAGGCTGCATATAAAGTCGCTGTCATTGTATGAGGTGAAAGTTTGTTTAACACTCTAATGAAAGGTATCACTGGATGGAAAAGAAACACACAAAAAAATTGTAGCGCTTAACAGCAATGTGCTATTACCCGAAAATCCACCTGCGTTTTTCTCAGTAGGAACCCTCTTCAAATAGTTTTTTCCCCCCGACAAAATCACGCTTTGATGTCTTTCCCTGTTGTGTTGGGCTTTTGTGGCGGGCGGACAGCCCATCTTTATTCCGTGCTAGCAGGGTAGCAGGTCTTCAGAGGCTTTTCAAACTACTATTTTCATGGTTTAAAGCTTTCATCTCATTTGCTGGTCGAGGAAGTATCATGCTGTTGTGGAGTGGTGTGTTGTTTTGTTGTAAGGGGCAGCCTCAGCTTGCCTCCCTCATTGGGGGGTTAAAGCACCCTGCTTGGAATAGGAAACCAGACCGGCCTTAATAAGACAAAGTCCGGGCATTGATTTGACGAAATAGTATTTGGAATTAGATGTTGCAGCACAAGCAAATCACAGCTGGGGTAAAAACAATTCTCCCATCGGGGGGCGGCCGTCCCTTAGGGGACCATTGTACCCCCCTGCCTATCTGAGAGGATCAAAGCCACGTCTTCAAGGAAAGGGACACACATTTGTCAAATTTCAGGATGGAAACTAAAACGTCCCATTCAGAGGGAAAAGAGGAAACATGCATCAGCTTATCAGCTTAACGGGCTAAAGGCTAATTACAATAATTCTACCCAGTGGTATTAGATAAGTTGGTATTTCATAATTCAAACTACACGACCGATGACAAAAGTGCTAGAATATGTAATAAGACCAAAAATAAATCACATTTAAGGTCCCCTTACAGTTTTTCCTGAGAGCTTTCAACCATTTCTCACAATCTTCCTTAGCCAGAATTATTGTTGTTACTTTTATCGTTATTAAATCAAATAAAGTAAACTCCATCCACTGATGAAGACAGTGAAGCTTTGGATTAAGTGAAGCTTAGTGAAGTTTTTTTTCTTTGTCAAACCTTTACCTCAAAGGATGGATGTTAACATCCAGCTGGAATCATGTGGTCAATTGAATCACTACTTTTTTTTTATTTAATAATACTCAGGTATTCATAAAGAGTGATGAACCGAGGCCAGCCGTTAAAAGAAAACACTTGTAAAGAAACAAAAAATAAAAGCCACTATGAAGTTAATCAGTTGTCAAAGGGCTCATTATTATCGGAGAGGAACAGGCCTGACAAGAATCAGACAAAAGCAACACAGCAAAGGCACTTTAGTTTCAATGAGCCACTCTGCTGGTGCTGGGGTGACATCAGAGGTCCTCTAAGATGTCCTTTGTGCCCTTGTACGCCTCGTCTCTGGGGCCGTCCCCCTTGTTCTCACCAGCAGGTTGTTTTCTCGTCCTCTCATTAAGCCCTGATCCCAAAATTAGAAGCCCTCCAAACATCACATCTGACCGTGCTGTGACCCTGTTGGTCGTGTTGAGGAGAAGACAAGGGCATGTTTTGTGATATGCAACCTTGCCTCAGAGAAGATGGTTCATATAGCCTACATGTAAAGCTTGTCAAATACAGGATATTTTGAGGAAACGTAATTGCTACATAGATCATGTCTGTTACGTTCTTAAACTGCATAAAAGTCACAGGAGGTTGGGGTCGATTGTGGACCTAAGGACATGGGGCAGGGTTTTGGTTCTGTGCTTAGATTTAGATTAATTAATCACTTAGGCCGAGGCTCGGGATAGGTTGCAAGAAAACAACATTTATATTTATGTTTCCATTAAAACCAGTCTACGCGCTTCGCCTAAATTATACTAAGTGCTTTAAATTGCAAACAATAAAACCATTAAAACATTAGTCATGTCCAAAGTGGACATTTTAGTGAAAACAGTTTAAATATATTGCCAGTCAATGTTTTGCACCATGCATGCTAATACACATAGAAGTCTCGGCAGTGTTACATTTATCTCAAAACACATTATGAATTACTCAAATTTGTGAGCAAAAGAGGCGAAACGCATCAGCTATTGTCTGATGACAACTGATGATTGTTAACTTGCTACTTGTGAAACAATCAGACTGTAAACAATGAAATGGCACAATGGAGGAGGAAGTCGGTCCAGATATCCGCTGACGACACCGAAACCCCCGAAATATTGGCCATTGTCCCCAGAGGTTAAATCATGACTCCTGTGCCAGAATACATATAGATACAAAGATTATTGTTTTCCCTGATACGTAGCACAGACTTGTTGGATTGGAAACACTGACTGTTAGATGCCTTGTGGCTCAATCCTTTCTGTAGACATTGAAGATCACTGGCGCTCATGATTGAGCTAATACCTTGCAAGAGTTACACCGATTAGCACAGTTAGTTTAAATGTACTGAGTTTGACTAAGCAATCCTGGATCGACTTCATTCACATCTTGTTCCGATACAAGTGAAAATTATCAAAGCTTTCGAAAGTTTGTAAACAGTTTTATGGCTTCAAACAAGGTGGACTACTTTCTCACACTCTCTAAAGCTTCATGAAGACGATAAGCGGTGTTTTGCGATTCAAGGCGTCATGATCAGATAAATCTCTGTGAACTTAAGGTTGCAGTTCTTAGAATCTAAAGCCCGCATTGATGTTGGGACTCCAGTTGTACAATTATACAACATCCAAACTGATAAAAGATACCATTAATCTTGGGTTTTGTAGATGTGAGTGCGATCTTCAAAAAGTTCCCCAAAGATCCATAGCATCCCCCATTTGTAAATGTTTTTGAAAATGGTGCTTTGTTCACACCTGTGGTCAGTACATTATTTTGTATTTGTCCTTTATCTGAGTATAATCTGCATGCAGCCAGCATTCTGCAGTCTATAGTTCTGAATAGACTGTAGTGTGTATTGTTATCTGCTCCTCTGTCTCTGTACCTCACTGACTGTGGTTCCGCAGCGGCTTTGAACCTGAACCAGGTGTCAGTCCATGTAGATGCATGTTGCTGTGGTTTGTTGCCAACATTACTAAATGGGAAGGTTAGTAATCTTACTTGAAATCCAGATTTCCACCTTTACATGATGCCATGAACAGTAGTGCCAAATTCAATTCAGTTCTAAAAAAAAACACAAATAATAATGAATAGTTTGAAGTGTTTTAAAGTCCTATGTATGAATCAGATGCATGTTTGGCCATTATCATCCACTTTTATCAGTAAATTAATGAAAATGTTAATTTCCCCATTGATCGTCTGACTGATCCCCAACAATCAACTTATCAGAGTGCACCATATACTAAAATGTCTGCCACTTTCTTTTGACATCCAGTCAAGAAATGTGATTACAAAGGAGCATGAATGACTAAATGCTGCTTCAGAGCCTTCCATAGTGCCAGGAATATCATTTAGATAAGTAAATAGTGAACCACTCATTTTGTTCTGAGTCTTGATTTGTACTTGGTCAATCTCCGAGGAGTGAAATGCTGTAAAAAAAAAAGAACAATTTTTTGGCTGTTTAAAAAAACAAACACCAGCAACCCTCCTGAATAAAAAGTCAAGATGTTTTTGCAAATTTTTGCAGTTAAACCTTTTATTGGAGCAACTTGAAAGCCGAGTCGCCGTGCTGATCGAGCTACCAGCGTTAACCTGAGGGGGAGTCGGAAGGTGGGAGCTACGCTTGAGCGACGCCACTGCTGGTCAGGACGCCGTTATCAGCTGCCCCCGCTGAGCAGTGCAGAGCGGCAGCCATGAGCCGGCCAGTGGGGCAAGCTCACATGCTGCTACTTACTCTGACTCCTGCTGTCTTAATTGTCTTTTTGTCTTTTTTATATTTATCTTGTTTATTGTATATTGTGTATGTATATAAGTACGAAGAGCTAAGTGAAGTGAGTGGCCGAAACACACATGGCCAATGAAGCTGATTCTGAATGTTGCTCTTTTAAGATGAAATATAACAATAAAGTCTTGTTGAATTCTCTTTTGTGGCTCATCTTGATTAATTTGGTCACCTCAGAACAATGTTCTACATTTTGTCGGTCGCTATTGTGAAACCCATTTGACTGAAAGGAAGCTGTGCTGTGGGAACAATGGCACAGTAATGCACAACACATAACTAACCTGAGATACAAATAGTTATTGTGATCCTTCAGTTCAACTGTAACAGATTTATCTCGTCTCAGTGGTTTCCTTTCCCAGGTAGGCTGGGGGCAGCAGAGCAGGCTGAGTCGGTATTTAAAGATCTGTGTTACGATGAAAAAAGCTGGTCATCCTGCATTAAATTATTAATGTTATGGACATGAATATTCCAATCACTCATGAACAGTAGATATTTGCCATTGGATTAAAACCAGTAAAACATATTTTTAACAAAACACATTTACAGGAAAAATGATATAACAAAACATCATGCGCACAAACTTCTTTAAGCTTCCACTTCTCTGGCGGTTTCATGTTTCCTCTAATCTCTGTAGCAACTCCCATCTGATCTGTTTGCCGATGCCAGTTGCTATCAGAGACAATGTTTAACAATTTCTTAGCTGTTATTGTCTGTAACTGAAAGACGAGAATATTTTCCCATAACACCGTGGCAGAGATGCACAGCACTGATGTCTCTTCCTGTGCCCTTCGTTCATCTGATAGCGCGCCACTCACCTCCTTCTTAATGCTTCAGCTGCGCCTGTCCTGGTTTGTTGTTTTCTTTTCAACAGTCTCCTGCCCTTTTAATACGCTTGTTGCAATCTGGACATGTTAAAGATTGTCTTACCTGGTATTGCAAAAGTGAAACACTATAATAACAACACATTTGTATATTTCAAGGTTGTAGTTAAAGTATTTATTCTAAAAACTGTTATAATCATTATTATTCTATTAACAATTAATCAAATTACTTGAAAAGGGAAAGGGGTTGCTCACGGTGAACTTCATGCAGTTCCTGTCACCTTCGTGGTTTCACGTTTTAGTGTTTTCTAGCTCATTGTTTTTGTTTTGAAGGCCCACATCTTTAATTTTTTGGCTTCACTCTTACAGATCCCATGAGTGCTTTCCTGTAGCCGTAGGCCGCTGTTTAGTTGTTTTTTAAACTCCCACCTTACCAAAACTCAGACAATGCTAGCAGCGAGCTGGTAAACAATGCTAACAGCTAGCTGGTAAACATAGTGGAGCATGTAACGGCTAAGGAGCCAGATTTTTTTTTTCAGGAGTTGGTGGAGACCAAAACCGAAGTACAAGAGTGAATCATGATCACTCTGTATCTGCTGGATGTGTGATAAGCTAATACATTTGCCGTAACAACTATATGAGGTGCAGACATGACAACATAGAGGAGCTAACATTAGATTTAGTGAGCTCAGAGGATTCTTACCGCCTCTTCATCTGCTCCTAAAGATATTTGAAGAACCCCACAGCTGGAGGAAATCTTTTCAGCAAACAGAAATTAACCAGAATCCTTTGCCAATAAGATGTCGACAGATCTTTTCACTCGAGACCCTGTAAACAACGCTTTGGAGGTCCAATTGTTTGCTTATTTGTCCATGAGAAGAGCCAGATTCTCCCCTATTCATTGGGGTTTTCTTGTTTTTTTTAACCCAGTGACAAACCATAATATTAATTTAATCTGAAATAATGAATACCTATTTTTGAAGCCTACATCAATATGTATTAATCATACAAAAACTCCAGGTGTAAAGTGCATACTCATATTTGCAAGGTGCCAACCGAGAGTTCTTTCCCACGTTGTGTCCATCATTAACACATCCATTTCCTTGTCAACGTCTGTCAAGTGGCACATTTTCATGAGAAAAAAAAAAGTACACCCAACTCCTTGGAAACTTGATTCTTTAAATCCTTCACACAGGGTTGTGCTCATCTGCCACTCAGTTATGCATTGTTAAGCTGCAAATATCTCCTTGCAATTGTATCGTTAAATAAAGAAACGTCTTTGACAGGAAACAAATAGAGAGAATTGCCCAAGTAAGCGCAGAACGACAAACTCTCGGGGTTAAATCTCAACCTGTTTAGACAGTGAAGGTTGCATTCATTGGCACCTGACCAGAACCTTTCAAGGAACTAATGTTCCCTATATCAACCCCCCTTTTTACAAACACACACACACACACACACACGTAATTAGCACTTCAAGCACTTAAATGCAGACACACACACACACACACACTCACACTCACATGCACACACACACACACACACAGTGTGCCAGTTTGTAAAAGGGAACCTGCATCTCCTCATAGATGCGCCATGTTGATGCAGATGTAATATGCATGATTAGTTCAGGTACACATGGGTGCACTCACATCCCACCCACACCCACACATACACATCCATGCTCATGAGCAAACTTGGCTGTCTTTGGGCCACCATTGTTCCCCGGCACTGAGGCGTTGCCGGGCTAAGTGAGGGGCCCTGATGGATACCTACCAGACTCAGACCACCAATAAAGGTGGGAGGGGACGAGAAAGAGAGCAAATGCAGGAATATTGAATAGGAGCGAAGGAGATGGCCGAAAATAGATAGGCAAGGAATAGGAGGCAAAATCTATTGTACCATGCATTCAAATGCACAGGTGTGTGTGCAGTATGGATGCTTCCCTCCTTCTCTGCATCGGTTGTAATAATAATAATAACATGTTTGCTATCTTTACAGATTTCTTTATTCTAAAAGAAGAACGGAAAAAAGGACAAGTACAATGTTAAGTAGAGTAAGCAATACCACAATGAGAAGATGCTACATTCCTTAAAGACTTTAAGACTTGCACTGATATAAAGGTAAATTCAAGTGATTGAATCTGACCAGCTTGATGGCCATCATTGGTGGCCATTTACCCATCAGCAGTGAAGTGGAGGCTACTGTGTGACACTTAAATGACAAGTGTGTGAAGTGACAGATGAGAAAGTAAACACACAAGGGTCAAGACCTTTCACATGCTGAAAGAGAGGTGGATTTGTTTGTTATTTGAGTGCTGTATTTCCAGAAGCAATGCCACCGTCTTGAAATTTAAGACGATGAACTGTTTCCATGTCAAAGTCGGTTCACATGAGGATTTCGTCTTTCTGTGATTCAGAGTTGGCAACAGTAACATGATCTGATCTTTCCCCATTGTGCATCAGAGGACCTGCAGATGCAGGGCAATAATATCAGATCAAACCCCATTTAGATTGACAATGTGACAATATGTGACATGCAATCTGAATGCACATGCCTTTAAAGGACACTATAAAAGATATAAGTCCACATGAAATGATTTACTGTTTAATGATGGACTTCTGCTCCTCTGCCCTACCTCCTTACCTCTCCACCTCCCTCCCTCCATCTCTCTGACAGTGGGAGACATAATCAGGTTTTGTGAGATTTGCGAGTAGATTAGCAGCCACCTTGCTTCAGATAAGAAGCTGTACTGATAAAGCCCTGTCCTCGGAGGCACATTTCTGTGATGAAACACCATATCTGACATGAGCAGATCAGTTAAGAACACAATTAAGACACTGTCTGTCTATTTCTACTCTAACTGCACCTATCTCTGCTAATCCCTTCGTTCTGTGTAAGGCGTGAGGTTGGAAAAATTCGGACTAGAATGACGGACAAACCGAGGAACTGGACGTAATTTTATATCGCAGAGGTAACTGCAGTGTATAGTTGTTTTGTGTATTAGATTATGTTAAAAGGTTAGAATGACACACACTAATTGAGAAATTACCTCGAGGTGAAACTGATCTGGTTTGAAGGGACTTTAAACAGCCATCCTGGCTCGGCCTTGTCATAATCCTATGATCCACAGACGAATAGAAGAGGCAGTAAATGAGTAAATATAACACTACAGCTTTTATCCGTAATCCAATTTATAAAGGCTTTTCTGAAACAGCTGTTTTGTCCCATTTTCCTTCTCAGGGTAATTATAAATAAGACTGAAACAGAGCCTTCCCAAAAGCTCACTATATAGTGACACACACATTTACGCTGGCTTGTTAGCGGCACGCTGCTTCCGGCCACCCTTCCTGCAAGAAAAAGCTGTCACTGGTCCGTGTAAACCGCTTAAGTGGTGTGCATGAAAAGCCAGGTGAGAGCTTAATGTTCCTGAATAAACTTGCCAGCCACAAATCCAAACCTCAAGTTCAACTTCACAGTGGATGAAATGATAAAAGCTACATGTGCGTCCACACAGCATCTGCATCACTGGCATTTATTTATGTTCTAAGGCATTCTGTGTTGATAGATGCATTTCAAATCCTCTTCATGTCCTTGCACAGCTGTAGTGAGTCTGTACTACCAACCCCTATCCGTCCAGGCTCTTTAACTTGCGGAACATCTTTCTGCAAATAGCAGAGTCTCTTCTCAAAACCTCGTTTATTATCGGGATGCTTTTGTTACGACAAATTCCTGGACACACGTACAGATTTTGTGTTTTTGCACAATATGTGTTTGTTCTTTGTACATGCACACAGGCATGATTGTGATGGGGCAGGTGGGCAGGTATGCTGCTGATAAGACCCGTCACCTGAGGACAGATGGATCCATGTGAGGTAGAGGTAAAAAAAAATTAAAAAATTCACTCATATGTTTTGTTCTCAGAAGCAGTAAACATCTTTTAAGTTGAAACTCTTAGTCTGTATGTGTGTTGTAAGTAATACTCTTAATGACTACTAATAGCTATGCCTGCATCGAATTATTGTGTGTTATACTGTGAGCAATTTTCCTGGCCTCTGCTGTAGCAGACCTTCCTCAGAGATGCCCTTCAGGGAATGATTATCTCAGTAAAACGCCACAAGGGGGTTGAGTGCTTCCATCCACCGCCTCTTTAACCCGCATCCATTATTCAAAGGGAGTTTAGTAGGAGTCAGAACTACAGGGAGACGAAGAGAAGCCATGATGTCTCCCGCTGACATCTGCAGATGATTAGGAGGTGTCTAACAGCTAAGGGATACTACCATTATTAACATTTAAGTGTGACATCTCAGTCAAGCTGCTCACATTTGCAGTGAATAAGGAAGAAAAGAGAGAAATACAAAAGTACATGTGTGCAAATGCAGGACTAGCAGTGTTTGAGGTTTGCGTTTCCCTTGGCGACTGCCACTGTGTTTGTGACACTATGCGCAAGTTGTTTTCCATGTAATAACGGGAGGGCAATCTGTTGCGTGTAACTGGATCCTGTTTGAATGGAGAGATATGAATGAAACATGTGACAAGGTGTGATTAGCGATCCACCAATCTTGCAGGGTGTTTGTTGACAGATGGGTCTTTTGTCAAGGTAATTTGTCGGACAGAATAACCAGGTAGATAATTACTTGTTGCCTTTGTGTCCATTAGGGCCATTGTTGTGTTAAAATCATCCTAATAGTGAATATTCATTGCTCAGTGGGGTGACCAAAGTGGCTCATTGTATCTCGCTGACCTGAGGCAACATATTTATCTTTGTGTTTACACACCCACATCAACAGACTTCCGGTTCATATTAAACATAATGCACTATTAAAGCAATGAAAACTTCAATGAAAATACAAATATAATTTCCTGCAGATCACAATTTCTAAAAAGTGCAACCTCAGATTGGACAAAATCTAGTCATGGTTGGCCTGCAGTTGCATCAGATTAGCCCACTACTCCTCTATGCAAATAAATATGATATAGGGTGCTATTAAGAGGCTGGAGCAGAAAGGGGTGTGACGAAGGTGTTGTATTACATGTCAAACCACCTGGGGAGAGGACACTTAAGGCGTGTTGTTTCAGGGTGCCAGTGGCAGTAGAGGGAGTCACTCAGAGAAGGCCACATCACGAGACTGAGTACACTTGTGTCGGACTTTAAGACTTCGTGTTTGCAACCTCTCAGGCAATGGACAGCAGGATCACACCGCTCGGCCTGGCCGGGCACACCGGCAACCCTCTCGGCGGCTTGCACGTGCCTCCTTCCCTCCTGCGTCCTCCGCATCTCTTCCTCCGTGCGTGTAATCCCGCTCTGGAGAGGGGATACCCCCGCACCCCAAAGTGCGCCAGATGCAGAAACCACGGCGTGGTCTCCGCGCTGAAGGGCCACAAGCGCTTCTGCCGCTGGAGAGACTGCGTGTGCGCAAAGTGCACTCTGATAGCGGAGCGGCAGCGGGTGATGGCCGCGCAGGTGGCGCTGAGGAGGCAGCAGGCTCAGGAGGAGAGCGAGGCCCGGGAGCTTCGGCTCATGTACCCGGGCTCGGGGATGGTGGGGGAAACAGGGATCCCTCAGGCGCCATCCTTGGGCCCCGAGGTGCCAGCGACCGGCAACACCCCGACAGCGCCCGGTTTTGATGTTTATGGAGCAGAGAACCCAAAAGATGGTAAATTAGAAATACAAAATGTTTAAATTTGAGAGTAAACTATTTTCTGTAAAAATATAAATGAATCCTATTATATTCGGAGTTAGTTGTTTGTCTGCAGTTTGTGTTTCATTCAATAACCCCAAAAGTATGACAGTTTATGAGGGCACATTTACTTTTAAACACTGCATTGTTTCAAGCATTTTACTCACACAATCTTGAACATCCTGTTTGAAACCATGTGTTTTCTTTCGTCCACATTTTCAGATGACAAACTGAGCAAGTACAACTTTTATAACGGATTTATGGGCCGAGCCCTCTTTGCGCCCCACGCCGCGCGGCTGCCCTCTCCAATAGACAAGAACGACCTGTCTCCAAACAAGGACCACGCCGCTTCCTTCAATGAGGGCAGCGCGAGTCCATCCCCGGTGTTTGACCAGCGCTCAGACCACATAGAGAGCCCAGAAAGGTCGCTTTCCTCCTCGGATCCGGAGTCAGGCAGCGAGTCGGAGAAACCCAAGGACTACCGGAGCCCGAATCGGGACCCCACTGATATAATGGCCAAGATCTTCCCTCATCAGAAACGGGACACCCTGGAGTCTATGGTGAGAACGTGCAAAGGTGACATTGTCAGATCCATTGAACTGGTGCTGAGCTCCAAAGAGAACAAAATTGACTCTGATAGCTTGTCTCTGTCTCATCACCCAGACGCGCTCAGGCATTCTGTTGGATTGCCTGGAGCGCTTGGTGGTCTGGGGAACAAGTCTGCCTTCACCCCGCTCCACATGCCCCCGCCGGCAGACAGTCTGTACGGGCTTAACCCCCGTCTCGGCGTCGGCCCCTTACGGCTGGCCTACTCCTCTGCAAACGGCGGCATGGCAGGTTTTATGTCACCATACATGACATCCGGACTGATGCCAGTGTTTCCAATGCGTCCACCCTTGGACTCCTATTCCTTCCCGGGCATGATCAGAGACCTCTCTTATCTTCAGAGCAAGGAGTCACTATGCAGTGCTACAGGTCTTTACACAAGACTTAACAGTGAAAAATGACGAATGAGAACCTAAGAAAAAAAGTCATTCTTTAGGTAATCTCATTTTGAATTTGGATTTCAGATTTACTTCCAAATTCCCTTTCAAGTGCCTCGAACCTAGTTAAAGTGCTGATTGAAATCACATGTTTGTTATAGTGTACGTGTTGAAAAGATTGTTTATTATTAATAAAACTATCAAAAGATGCTCTTGTTTTATTCCTAATTTTGTGGCTATCTATCTATCTATCTATCTATCTATCTATCTATCTATCTATCTATCTATCTATCTATCTATCTATCTATCTATCTATCTATCTATCTATCTATCTATCTATAATGTGAGATAAACAAATCACCCATCTTCCTTTTTCCATTATATTAAAGTGATGCATGCTACAAATTAAAACGCCAAAGAGTTACACTGTTACATTGTAGTAAATGGGTTAACCTTCAAAATGTTAAAGCTTTGAAGTATATTATCTAATGAAGTTAATTAGCCTACCAGAGGTGAGTTTAATCCTTTCGTTATCATTAAATCATTAAATTAATTATGGCTGAATTCCTTTTAGCTGCTATGAGTTCAGGTCAATAGAACAGACCCACTGTTTGTGTTATTAATAAGACATGATTTTCATTCTATTACCAGTCAAAATGTTTACTGTGAGAAAAAGTCTCCTCGATTTCTCGTATTAGATAGAATATCCTGACTACCTTCTGCGCTTGTTTTGGTTAGAGGCGCATTTGATAACCCTACCCGACATGCACTTCTTACAAACTAGAACACGTGAAAGGTGTTCATTGCAAATAATTACATTTAAAAAACACCTCGTCTTTCCATTTAAAAAACACCTCAATAAAGTATAAAACGAATAGGATGAGAATAAGAATGTGAACTGTAGCGTGTTTGTGAGGCGGAAAGCCATTCTGACTCATGATTGGTCCACAGAATCACACGTGACTAGGGAAGAAAACCAATAGAAAGGCAGCCACGAGACCCCATGTTTCAGGAAGTAAGGACATGGCCAGTTTACATGTCGAATGTTTATCATCAGTTTGAACACATTTGAGCGGGGTTTTGTAAGGCATGAGGGAGACGGTTTATAACTGTGCCTTTTGACATGCGTTTCCACGTTATTATCGCTGCTGTCCTTTGGTGTGGTTTCGCTGACTCGAGGAAAATAAGAGGAATCTCTTCGTCCTGTGAGTTCACTGTAGCCTTTAAGCAGGCTTAAGGCTAAGTAGCATTAGCTGTCATATCATTGGTAAACTACACTGCATGGGTCGCCGTGCTTTGCTGACAGCTCTTTAGCTTCAACAAACACAACATGTTGCAAGTTCCTATGAGGTTGTCATCGCCGTAGATCACCGGGACACGTAATTAGAACAGATATATCGTTCGTGTTGTTTATAACACCTGTTTGTCCTTCTATGACAAGTCGAAATGTTTGCTTTGGTCACACCGTTTAATACGTTAACCTTTTACGTTTCCCACAGACTAAAAAATGTGAAGGATATTTATAACTATGACATTTAACTAGCCAACACAGCTTGAATATGTGTCTTCTTTCCGTTTCAAAAACCGTCTACAGTCTATAATATTAACGTCAACGAATGTATTTTTGAGGGCGAAAGCCGTTCTGACTCGCGATTGGTCAATGGAATCACGTGTGGTCGGGCTAGAAACCAATAGAAAGACTCAGAACCGCCACGAGACTGCATGTTTCCGGAAGTAAGGACTTGGCCAGTTTAAATGTTGTATGTATGAGTTTGAAACACAGTTAAGCGGGTTATTGTAAAGCGGGAGGGAGACCGTTCATAACTGTGCATTCTGACATGCGCTTCCACGTTATTATCGCCGCTGTCTTTTGGTTTGGTTTTGTAGACTCGCGGAAAATAAGAGGAATATCTTCGTTCTGTAAGTTCACTGTCCCCTTCCAGCTAGCTAAAGACGGCTTAGTCATTGCATTATCTGTACATTACACTGTAAAGGGCAACTTAACAACTATTTAACTTCAACACATGCAACATGTTGCAAGTGACTATGCCATTGTCATCGCTGCAGACAGCTTGTAACCACTATAATCAGCGTTTAAAGTTTGTCTTGGGTGGCATACAACCAGACCTATCGTTTTATTGAATAGTTTCAGTAGCATTTATTTACAGACTCAAGCATCTAGCTTTTGTCTTTAAATAAATGCTGTGGGTGTAAGGTGTTATTCAAAGTTTTCTCCTTTGTTTGGTCACATTTCTACCTGCAGTTCGTGGCCATCAATATGCATCCTTCAGTAATGTTTTCGTCCCCTGACAGACAAGCGGTTCTACAGGGAGAGGAAGTCCTTTCTGTGCATTGATGGGTCCAAGATAATTCCCTTTGAGCAGGTGAACGATGACTACTGTGACTGTGAAGATGGCTCTGATGAACCAGGTAAAAAGTGAACATAGGGGCGAGTGGCTGTCTGTTTACCAAGTGTCTGTTAATATTTACTTAAGTGCAAACTGAATATCTGTTTTTGAATAAATACATATTGTTTGACTTGACTTTTCAGATATGTTCAGTTTTTTTCAACATATCAATATTTTTAAGAATGCAAGCATTTCAGTTAAAATGCATCACAGTAGACATCCACTTGCTACTGTGTGCTCCCCATCTGACCTTTTGGTTTCACTCATTGCAATGGGCTGCACTTTCTATCAATTAAACCCACACTTCCATATTTTCAAACAGATCATATACTATTCAGATTATTATCGTCAGATATTAGTTTTCTGCCCTTATGAAACTAGGGCACAAGGGAATAAATCAATTTCATTTAGGTAACATGTCAACTGGTTCCCTCTCCCTCATGTTTACAAAACATTATCGTATTCATCAACTCATTACTGGTTTTTGGTTCTCTTTCACAATATCACCATGTTAATCTCTTGTTCCTTAGGGAACCAGAAGTCTTCTAAACCGCTGATGAGGTTGAACAATAAAGATTTCTGGCTACTGAAAACCAGAAATAAAAAAAATTAACTGGTCTTCTTAGGTGGTTATTAAAGGAGTTGATATTGCAGCAAACAACTATTTGCAATGTAAAATATATATTGGAGTAATGGCTACCTGAGCAGAGAATGAAGTCTAACTCCCTCTGTGTCGTCAGATTTTGGAGCAAATTCAGCTTCAAACCTTTTCATCAGGTATTGTGATCAAATCTTTTTCTGAAATAATACATTTGTTCATCACTAGTAGTGTTGTCGTCGTCACACTCACGTGAATGTTAGTGCATGGGAGTCTCTCTGGCAAGCTATCTGCACCAATATGGCGGTTACCACTGGTAACTCAGCCCAGACCCTCTGCGTTGTTGCGGAAGAGTAGCGCCCAACCTCGGGTTCCCCCTCATGTAAACACTGTCAGTTCTGTCAGCACTGTATTCGTTGTTTGCACTGTTTGTGCAACTGTCTCCATGTTGAGAACCTTGAGGAGGCAAAAGATATGCTCTGATTTCCGGACTGAGCACCTTTTAACTTACTGAACTTAAAGCTGCAAGATCCGAGATTGGGGGTATTTCCATTGCCTGACAGTGGCTCTCAACATGTCGACTGCTCATAGCTAAAGGTGCTGACAGAGCTAAGAATGTTTACCTGAGGGGGAACCAGAGGGTGGGTGCTGCACTTCTATTACGACTCTGTTGAGACGGCAATATCAACTTTAACCTCGGTATGCGAGCATTGCATAGCGCCGGCTGTGAGCTAACCAGTGGTGCACGCTCCCATGCACTAACATGTACTAAAAGCAAAGTGAAGCAAGGAGAACAACACACACAGGGAGAGGGACTTAATTCTCTCCTCAGGTAGACATTACTCCACCATATATGTTCATAGCAAATAGGTGTTTGCTGCTATATTAATGCTCTGAATGTAAAATACAGCTCCTTTAATCATAATCTTTGCTCAACAAAACAAGTCCCATACGGCAGTGGTAAATCCAAACTGTAATATTGTATGCAACATAAATATAAGCCTCCTAATGAATTTCTTTACTTATTGCAGACGGGGGCAAGAAAAATAAATAATTAAGTATGTAGGTATTCACTGAAGACTGTTTATCAGACATGGTCAGCTCACTTTCACCACAAGATATTTTTCAAGCTGGTACAAATAGTTTTAAAGGTGCACACTGCTGCCACTCCTCAACATGGGTTCATTTTCTACTCTTAAGTAGGTGGAAACCAGACTGTTAAAAATACATATATATATATATATATATATATATATATATATATATATATATATATATATATATATATATATTTAAATTTAAAGATCATGAAATAACAAAAACAATATGAATCATCTGTACAGGTGCCTGTTGAAAAGGGACATACTATGTTTCTCTTATCAGCATGTATTATGAATAGCTTTGATACATTTGTTTCTGATGGTTAGTTTATAAAAAAGTGCTGACCTTTGCTCCTGACCCCATGTAGGCACCTCAGCCTGTCCTCGAGGCCGATTCTACTGCACCAATCTGGGTTTTCGCCCACACTACATCCCGTCATCACGAGTCAATGATGGCATCTGTGGTATGGCTTTTTATATTGTATTATGTTGGATAAAATGCTATTCTCCAAAGAGGTGACTCTAATGCACTTTACAGAACCTGAAGTGAGGCATAGATTAACGCTTTATGCTTCTGCCTTTCTCAAGGACAACCAGGGCGGTGCTACTAGTCAGGCGGTGATGAACAGATATACGCTTTCATGAAATGAGTCGTGGTCTTCTTTGTTCAAAATAGCTGGTGAAAAGGTTTGAAGCTGAATTTGTATATAACTTGTATTTTTTTTTTAGGATTTTGTTCAAACTTAAGTTCAAAATTCAAAATTAAGTTCATGTCCCTTTTCTTTTTTATTGAATACGTTGATCTGTTTGCTTTTACATCTTTTTGTGTGTTTTACAAAAATAGGCAGGAATTCATATCATATTTGACATGATGTCAAGAAGTTGACATCTGTTGACATGGCTCTCATACACACACACACACACACACACACACACCAATGTGCACACGCTCACTTTCCACAGTTTTTCTTGTGAAATACCATGTCCTTTTCCTCAAGGCGTTTCTCCATTCTTTCTTGTAAAATCTGCGACATTCTCTGCTTAATCAGATTGTTTTTCAGCCCCCCGTCTCGTCCACCTTTGTTCTTCCGCAGCTCTCCACTTTGGATACAATCAATACATTCTTGACATCCCCTATCTGTGACCAGCGCTTTCAGCAGCATTAAACAGCATGTAACCATCGCTGGTAAAAAAAAAAGAGAGATAAAGACATGAAAGAGCCCCCTCCTCCCATTCCTCCATTTCTTTATTCTTCTCCCACTGGCCTTCTCATAACTTCCCTTGAGTGGAGCCACTTAATAGCTAACGCAACATCGCTTTTCCTCTTCTGCTGGTTGTTGAGAGAGATTCTCACTGTCTTCCCTTTCTGAGCTGTGAAGCCTTGTTCCACCGGTCACCAATGGCATTCAGGATAATTGAGAAATATCACACTCTGCCCACTCTCTGGGGTGAAACATCTGAGCAAAAGATAGATCTGAGCACTTACAAAACACCATGCATCTGATCTTGATAAGTGGTTGATCTCAAGAGACTCTCTCTGAACTAGAGTGATATATCATGCAGGCACAACGATCTAATTTTCATTGCTGCTGAAAAGTTACTAAAGCCTTAAAGAGAAGATTGTTGCGACTCATGTCTGGTGGTTATCTGTAAGGCTACAGCAATCAGTCGGTTAGCTTCGCACAAATACTGGAAAAAGCCGGCCTGGCTCTTGTTTTTTTTCCTTAGTTTTTATGCATTAATGGTCCTTTAATGTTCCGGTGGCTTCAGGATTATCAGACAGACACAAGTTGTAAAAATGCCTGCTTGAATCTGATGATGATTTTTCTTTTGATTAGTCATTTTATCAATGAATTGTAACACAATACTGAACATTGCTATTACATTTTCCCACAGCACAAGTGGGCATCTCCAAAATATATTACTGCAGTGACGACTCGGTCTATCAAAACGGTTACTGCTCCCTTTTCTGGCGATTTTTGACAAATCAGCGAATGGATTCAGCTTTCTGATTACACCATATCTTGTTTTGTTCATTAATACATTATGTGCTGTGTGTTGGAAAGCAATTGCTTGTTCTCAACTTTTCCCTTTCTAGGGCCAAGGGAGTGATACTAAGCTCAAAAAGTAGCTGAAAATGTTCTTTTCATAGTTGCTGACTGTTTTTGTCTTCTTTCTTCTCCTTGCTGATATATTTATGCTCTTCTATTCTCTTGTATGTGCGTTGGATTGGTTTCTCCTGCGTCTCGTGCCAGATTGCTGCGACGCTTCAGATGAATACAACAGCCACGCTCACTGCCAGAACACGTGCTGGTCAGTTGAATCAAAACTGAGATTCAATATTTATAAAATAACACATGCAGAGTTTGACTCAAAATATGGCATTGGAGGCCCACGCATTGCTAAAGAAGAAAATATTCAATCAGCCTAGTTGGGCAAATGTATCAAACAGAACATGTTTTGGTAATTTGATAAAAATGCAGATCATCTTAAATCCAAGCTGTCTTTAAGATAAGGGTATCTATTATAGTATTAGTGTCATAGAGAGTGATGCACTGTGCCACCAGGGGGCATGGTGTCACTATGGTTTAAAATCCTGATGCAGTTCAGACCTACTCTAGTAATGTATATGCATCACAATATTGTGATCCTTGATAAAGACGGATCTGACTCCCTACACTGTAAATTGTACTCTCAATAACTCCACCCTGAGGTGTTTTTCATGCCGATAATTCCGCTTCTATGCGATATAAATTGCACGCTGCCTAGATGGTAGGTCTGCGAATAAATGCACCTATAAGAATGCAGACCCCTGCCAGGTCATGTTTATCATCTTCTCTGAGATGCACAGATTGACCATAATTTGATGCTGAAATCTTGCCCGCTGTGTAAATGTAACTTCTAATAAGGTAACCGTCCTCTTTCGTTGACGGTCCTCTGTGTTTTCAGTCCCTGCCTTTCGCCTCAAAACCACATACAAGCAGAGTATATCTCATTATGTTTTCACAAGGTCCACACTCCTATTGTGTTTGCCAGACTTCAAAAACAATTTGGTTCAGCCACAGAGCATCAGCTCCCATCTTATTTACTCTTCTATTTTCCCATTTGGCTTCCCGTTGCATTGTGGGCCCTTAAAAATTGGATTGCGCCATCTCAATGACCATTGCAGGGGTGGCTGCTGTTTTCTTTGTAATGATGAGACTGTGCATTCTCTCTCTCACTCTCTCGCTCCTTCAGGAATCTGGGACAGAGAGAGAGAGCATACGTGGAGGGCCAGATGAGGACCTTGGACGAGGGTTTGCAACTCAAGCAGCAGCTGATTGAGGAGGGAGTGCTGCTCTGGAGGGAAAAACAGGTACACTGAAAGTAACTGCTGAAGTAACTGCTACGGCGTGGCCTGTAAGAGAGGATAGTCATCAGGGTTTTCCCTAAAAAGCTTTATCCTGTTCCTGTTGTGAGAAAACAAGCAACTTTCACCTGACCTACACAGAATGTACACACGGTTCATTTAGTGGTCCATATATAGTCTATGGTGGCCTATATATTTTAACTTGATGTTGTGTGCATTATCAATAATACAAAAAACGACTCTAATTGGCAGTTTCTGTTTTCTTCCACATAAGTGAAATGATATGGAGCTGACTAGGAACCAGCCTTAATATTCATAATGTGTCGACTGTGTTAGTATTGTAGAATGTAGACTTTATTTCACAGCCTGGCTTTGATATTGTTTGAGTCAAACCTTTTTGCTTTGGTATGTCTAATATAGTTTTGTATGGTTCAGGGTACAACAATTCTATAACAGTAGCCTATTTCCCTCCCCACTAGGCTGCAACGTGTGTCGCCTGTAGCCTGCATACTAATCACCGGCCTGTTGTCCATACATGTTCATGACATCTGCTGCTAAAGGCGACTGCTGTGCACTTTCCAACGCCGCCCGTAGCCTGCTGTGCAGTTAGTTTCTGCCATGTCAACGTAATAAGTTCACTGTTTTCTAGCTCTAAGAGCTGTCAAAATACGAACCGCAAGCTAATCCCCTTGCATAGTAACAAGTGTCCTATAACAAACATATCCGTTGCTTCATTTGCATCACTCGAAAACAGTAAATGGTTGGGGGTAAATCGGCACAAGTAAACAAGTGCCTGAGTGATCAAGCCCTTTTTGAATCAACAAGATCCTTTTTATAGAGCTTCTAGAAACTACTTCACAGTTTCCGCTGCTCTCCATTTGCTCGTTCAACAAGCACTAGGCCAAATTAGAAACTGGAGCCCCGGAGTTCAGTGCAAATTAAATTGGTAAATTTGGCAGCTGAGGATCTCAGTTCATTACTTAATGCATTATCTTAATTTGAGAATTACAAATCGTCGACTCCACGCTGTTTGACGGTCAGTCTTGCTCACCTACGGAATGTTGCACATATGAAGATATCTTTTCTTGTTTTTTTTTTTAGGTTCTCCAGTAATGGAAAACAGTAAAGTATATGACCTGCGTACAAACATGTCGTTATTGTCATTTAGAAAAAAGCCTGAAAAAAAAGCCTGAAAAAAAGTTCTTTGAGTCTATCATGGCTGTCCTCAATGCTTAAATACTGTCCATTGATTATTTGAGAACTTACTTCATCTCAAGGTATTCGTATGCGTTTCAAGAATGTCAGACTTGTTTAAACATATATTGCTTGTGATGTAAGATACAGGTAAAAAGATAGCACTTGTTTGACTAAAGAGATTTTGACTGAAGGACATTTGTCTCACACATGTCTGATTTGCCAGCTGAAGGTCTCTGAGTGTGTACCCTGTGCTCTTCCTCTCCTTTTTTTGTTTTGTTCCATGTTCTTTTCTGTGGCAGCTGATTGGCAGATCGAGGCTGCAGTGCCACCCAGCCCTCCTGGCCCAGCAGCACAATGTGCTCCTCTTCTCTCAGTGTGTCTTTGTTGATATGGCAGGGTTACCTCAGGGGCCTTGTCTCCAAAGCCTTACACAATGACTCGAAAGTGAACTCTTCCGGCGGTCCAAGGGTTAAATAAGAATCTGCTGTTGAAGAAACAGGATGCCAGAAAACTTTTAAATAAAATTCGAAGCCTTTTTACAATGGGAGCTGAATGTAGCGTGTCAGCACCGCCCGCCCCAGGACCAACTGCTGCTGTTAATTGAATACTAATAGGTATTCAATAAAATCTCCTTTTAGGAGGTTCGGCATTATCTTTCTGCCCACTAGTTAATTGTACATTTTAGATCAGGGAATGATGTGCAGGGTTTGCTAGTCCTCACTCCTTTGTTTTAAATGTTTATTTCTCTCTCCCAAATGTAGTTTTGTCTAAATGTTGTTGCTTTTTCTGTTCAAACTGTACTACAGCTATCAGCAGAGTTAACGCAGCTCTTTTGAAACTAACATAATCATCCCAATAGAAATATTTAGATTAATGTTTTAAAGGTTTAGATTAATTATAAAACCTGAGTTTGTGGAAACAAAAATACTTTGTGCATTAGTTTTTTTGGGTGTTCTGTAAAGTATTTCAACACCAGAGGAACAATTTACATATTATGGATGTTATTCACAAGTGAGTATTTTTTCGTTAGCTCAAAATGGAGCCCATAAATCACTGCAGCAAACTGAAGGTGGCTAAGCAAGCAGCGTGGCCTAGAAAAGTAGTCATCCCCATCCGAACCAAGCAGAATCCATCACTGCATTATGAGAGTCTCTGAGGAGAGATCGGAAGGCAGTACACACACATGCACACGCACACGCACACACACACACACACCCACACACACCCACACACACACACACACACACACACACACACACACACACACACACAGCTGCTGCTCTTTCATATTAATTGGTCCATTACAGAGAGTAATGATGGGTTATGCTTGTTTGTCAAAAGCTGTCGTATTTGGTGTGACAGCAACACCTCCTGACGCAAGTGATTTAAATAGTCCATTGTGCCGGCCTGACCGCTGTCGTACAAGTTTTAGTAAATACAAGGGCTGGTTGTGGCCTGCAGGTAGATATACTGATACTTAGAGAAATATGAGGAAAGAACAGAGACAGATCTTTAAAATCTGTTAAATCAGGCACAACTTTCTGTAAAAACCTTTGAGGCTATAAGTCAACTGTCCTGTTGTCAACACTTGTATTGTTTCTCTATAACCGTTGATTGTTAATGTTATATTTCCCCTGAGTGATTATATAGTCATGTAGAAAATAAAGCTGGTTAGATTAATAAGGTTCTTTTAGTTTCTGGTGAGATATTTCACTCTGGGCCGACATTCCTGGAGCTAAAAATGCACCAAAATTGTCTATGTTACACCGAACCAGAAAATAGTAGCTCTACAATAGACTAAATTACTATGTAGGCGTTAATGCTGCATTTTTTCCTTCTATCTTGGGTTTTTAATGTTAATATCGAACACCAGACTCTCCTGCAGTGATTTATAATTCAACAAAGATAAGACACATGAAAATAGATTTCATTTTACAGTACGTATATGTTGTTTGATTGGTATCATTTGTATGGTTCTATGCGGTGGGTGTTTGCTTTGAAAAAGACACGGGTGGGTTGATTGCAACATAATGCATTTTTGGTGGCTTTTGGTCAACTTAATCATAATTAGACATAATCAGAATGTCAATTTATTTTTAGTGTGTAGTTACTTGCACAATGACTGACTGTAATCTAGAAAACTGACCTTCTGTGCTAGACCTGTAATTGAATAGGAGGAAAGTGATGTTGTTTGTCTCTCTATTGTCCTCTCTTCAGGTCCAGCTCCGAGAGCTTCAGCAGGTAGCCGAGGACCTACAGATCAAATTAGAGGAACACAGAAGGAGGAAACACGAGGCAGACCGACTCAAAGAGCAAACATTAAGGGCGCTGGAAGCAGGGGACAGCAGTAAGTGTCTTGCCACCTTTAACCTGCCATGATTTGGTTTGAGTCCATTCAAAGCAATTTGCTCAATCCACAGAATTGCTTCAGTTTGTAGATCATAGGTCATTGTTGCGGCTACCACAGGGCAGCATCCGTTTTATTTGAACTCAGCCTTACGTTGAACAAAAGTAAATTGCCCTTAGCTCCTCCGGCCAGATAGTCAGGAAGACAAATGGTAGAACATCAGAAATGGCTGGAAGGGTTAAATACAGACGCCTGTGCCATTGAAATAAATGGACTAGGAAAGGACTGCTGAGTAACAGCATATTGCAGTCCCACAGCTCTCCTTTCACGTTTCTCAAACCTCTAGAGTGGAGTTGCTTATGACTCACAGGAAAATTCCCTTATCGCTCCAAGCACTAGCTGGCTCGGCATTTTAGTGACGTTCAAACCTGCGTATGTGAATGTACAGAAAGTTGGGTAGGAAATGGGCTCAATAATGTTTTTGCACTGAAGTCCATAAGGATTTAGAGTCATCACATATATGTGTGTGTGTTGGGAAGCAGGGGACAGAGATCTAATATATCCTTTCTTTTGTCTCTTTAACACATATTTAGCTGGTTGAATGTCAATATACCAAACAAAATGCATCACATAAGGGTCTTTTGAATACTTTTTAATGCTTTGTCATCATGCTTTTCATGTTCTTCTCTGATGCCATGAAATGCTGGCAGTTGATTGTCGAGTGTCAAACTGGCCCTCAAGTTTTAAGTTTTGATTGCATTAAAGGTCATTTGACTTTGCTGGTTCCTCTGAGCAAACATCCATCATGCTTCCCACTGCGCCAGCTGACCTTTGCTAGACGTCACCGGCCCCCCGTGTTCCTGAGCCTGTCATTCTTTGCTTCCATTACTGCTTATCTTCAGGGCGTAACAACCATCAATCAATTTCCATGTCCATGTTCGCGAGTCTTGTCCAAGTTGGCTTTCCATTGAGGCTTTTAGTGTGGGTGTGTGAGTGAGTGTGGGAAGGAAGTAATGAAAGGAAGGAAGGGAAGGAAGGAAGGTAGGAAGGTTCGAGTCACTTAAAGGCTTCTTATTTGGCATTTTTCTTGCCTGCAACCTATGAAGTTACATGTTGATTAATACTTGAATTTCAGTGAATAAGCACTATTAATCGCTGCCAACAGTATAACTCAGCAAAAGCTTTTTGGCTCCCTGACTCGCCTAACTGTTATTATTTTGGGGTAGAAAGTTGATACTGCTTAGTCAAGAAAATGAACACAGTAAAGCAGAGATTGTATAAGTGAAGTAATTGTCCAGGAAGTATTTTGACCATTGTGTAACTTTTAGATCTGATGGATTTTTGTATTTTCTTCTTTAATGCCATCTGGCTAATGCATTTCCCTGAGTTGTTTAAAAAAAAAAAAAAAAGGCTGTTTTTCTGATGGAGTGCAAGGCAACAGTAATGCTGTGTTTACTCTAGGATGGAACAAGAGCAACAAAACGGCCGAGCGTGGCCAGCTACATCATCTGCAGGTCACCGTGGAAGTGTTGCCCAAGCTCTTGTCGATGTGATTATGTCGTTAAAAACCACTGGGAACTCTCTCACAGCGGTTTTAGATGGTTTGGAACAGGGTGAAACCAAAACACATGACTGGTTGACGCGTCAGTGGGGCACTGACATAAGTTGACACCAGCTCAATCTATCGCCCGTCACACAGTGAGAGGTGTCGCACGTCGGTTTACAGCTCCATTGAAATTGACTTCTCGACTGTCGCTTGGAGTGTGATCGCAGCATTAGGTATCCCTTACGTTACAATTGGAAATGTCGTTTCTTGCCCGCAGCGTTTTTACACTTCAGTCTATACAGTAATACCACACCCATATTCAAACCAACTTGGAATCGGCTCGAGTTTCCAAATCTCGAGAGTTTCTTGGATTTCAAAGGTCTTCAAAAGTCTCAAAATGGCCACCGTTTTCTCCATATTATTATAACGCTTTTACATCAAATCATTCGTTTGCCATCATATAATAATATTTATATCCTTAAATGACAGGGTATTCTGTCATTTAAGGATATATGAGGACAAATTAGGAAGTTATCTCAAATAAATATCGCATGAAAGAGAATGTTTTTTTTCATGAGCTCTTGTCTCTCTTCATGACCTGTCAATAGTCCGTGTCAGAATAGGAAGGAAAAGCCAGAAGAACAAGCAGCTGAGCCTGCAAAGTAGAACTTAACAGTCTTTCCCTTTTACTGCAGCTGTCGCTCAAACATGTCTCCAGGGCTTCATGCGCAGTTATTGAGAAGTTTTAAAGGGCCAGGTTATTTGTACCCTCAAAGGAAATTGCAGCTTCTCAAGGTGCAGTGCTTCTGGTACAATTAAACAATACTTGAACGACTTGGAGATATTGGATGTTGTTACAGTACGAGTTGCCCTATTTCATGTCGCATGAGAAAATTATATTCCATGAGTTTATCTTGTGTACATGCTTTTGCAGGACTATGAGCAGGTGCTATTTTAGGAAGAAGTGTTTGGGAACTGCAGTGTGATACTGTTACACAGTCCAACTAATAATGCACATACTGTGTTATTAGGTAATAATTAACTATTACGTTAGAATACAAGAACAATGTACATAGAATAGGACCACATTATTGCGCTGTAGCCTGTGATTACATTAGGTAGCTCAGTATCTACGATTCTCTTACACTTTGCAAAGCATGCTGGGAAATCTGGTTATATACTCATTGAATAACAAAGACTTTGATGTGCCGGACTTTCAGAAAGAACAGTGATCAGGGTTGTTTGTCTTTAAAAATAAATACAAATAATCCTTTTTAATGGCCAACTTCAATAAGCTTTGGGTTCACATGGAGGTCTCTTCCTTCTCTGATGTTTATTTGATATGATCCCCTCATAAAGAGACACATTGGAGTCATGTCTGTTACTTTAATGGTACGTCCCAGTATGCAAAGCTACACTGTCTCAGAGTTCACCCACAGTTTGAGGAGATTTCCACAAATTCATCGGTAATCCAGCGGTTGACCTGATTTTCTCTGGCGGACCGTCTTGCATTCCACCTCCCTGTTACTCATGTTTCCAGAGGTACATGAGTGCAGTTAGACATACGATGTCCTCATCTTATAGCATACATGATATGTACTTAGATGGCAGGATGCCTCAGCAGCCAAACCAGTATATGCACAACATTTATTTGGTTTTATGTTTCTTCATTTTTTAGATAAACTGTACATTATGTATGAACAAAAAAGGAAAGATGAATTTATATGTCATGTCAAATCTGGGCACAATTCATTATCCATCCTTTTGAATTTGAGAATGATGCAATTTCCATTGCTAATTGAATCAATGTTAGTTTTTCCCCAACCATACAGCCAAGCATAATGATTAGATGATGTCAAATTGATGTCATTTTCAGTCACGTGTATTCATTAATTTCCCCAGCAGCGGTAGAGCCAAAGCAGAGTGTAAGTCATTACATAGTCAGATTTGCCATTTTTATTTATGAAAGTTTGCCGTCCCCTTTTGAATTGTTTGTTCATTAGCGAATCATAAAACCAGACTCTAGCGCAGCAAATAGCAACTTGTTTGTGTCAGATAGACATTTTGATGCATAAGTAAACCACATGGGCATTAATTTGGTATAAAAAGGTTTGGGACAGGTATATTCTCACAGAATAACAAAAGCATATCTATTCCCCTACCATACTTTAGCCTAAGGGAGATCATTAGTGTTGTTGTCGGGGAAGATGATAACAGATTTTGACATAATCTGACTAATTATTAGCAGAGGCCGAGAGGTATCGGACGTATTTCACAATAAAGTGCCAATATCAGACATGTAAGACGTGATGATCCAAAGACCTATTTACACCTAATCAAAACATGCACTCTCTATCTTAAAATATAGATATATAGATACATTGATAATCCAATCTGATCACAGGCCTTGGAGTTCACACCTGCTCTGGTTGTCTCGGTTATGCAAATTAGTGGGTGGAGCTGATGGATTTGTTGAGTGTAGTTATTGTTCGCCTTATTGTAAGATACCTTTTAGCTGTTTTATTTCATATTGGCACTAGAGAAAACACGATTCACGCCTGTTTGCCATCTGTTTGGCAACGGCTTTATGAATTTTGGAAATTTGTAGCATGCTGCCAGTTTTGCTTGAACAGTGAGTTTTCTCTGCACTGTTTTAAATCAACACATTGCCTCCAGATGTCTCTTTATTTATATATATATATATATATATATATATATATATATATATATATATATATATACATACATACATACATACATACATACATATATATATATATATATATATATATATATATATATATATATATATATACATACATACATACATACATACATACATACATACATACATACATATATATATGTGTGTATATATATATGAAACAGATCTAATTTTGTTATGTATCTACTGCTTTGATATACTCCGATTTCTCCCTATAATTAGAAATATAAAAGGAAACCCTCACATCCTACTGAATAAATATTAAATATATATATACATATATACGTACGTGTATGTGTGTATATATATATATATATATATATATATATATATATATATATATATATATTTTTTTTTTTTCTTTTTTTTTTCTTTCTATAAATAAGTGTGCACACATTTTGGGTTTATTGTGATACGTTTGTTATTTCTTTCTATTTCCTTTAATACATTTGATCATACAATCTATTTCAGTGAATCTTATATATGCTTTTACATTTTTTTTATGTTTGAAATAGCTTTGTGTTTTAAGGTTTTATTAGATAATGCTCAGCCAGCGGCAAAAACTAGGGACTTTGCAGTTCATCCAGTACGCTTTTATTTTATAACTTTTTATTTAGTTTTGTCACTGCTATTGTTAGCTATAGTATTAATTGTGAATGGATTCATAGTTTGGTTCATGATCTATGCTTTCTGTATATCTACAAAACAAGCTAAGTGGAAAGATTACATAATTTAAAGACTAATTTGGCACATTAATTTGTCTCATTTGTGATTTCTATCTGTGATATCCGCTCTCGGCTTAACATGTGGGAACCTAAAATAGAATACAGCAATTTGCTCAGCGACTTTAATCACAACCCTAAATGTATGATGTAAATGAGTGAGCAATTGATTTTGTACACTGCAATGTTCTTATAGTCCTGCAGTGTTTCCTGAATGTGATGCAGCATGACTCATTCTATGAACCGGCACCATCTGATGCACCGTTTCGGGTAAAACACTTATTTGCACATCCTATCCTTATATTTACAGTATCTGCTGTTTTCTGTAAAATAAAGGTTCAGTACAACACCTGCAGTCTTTTGGTACATCACCATCTCAAAGCTGTTTTTCTTTCCCTCAGAAAGAGGTAATTTTCTGTCTCAAAATATTGCGTATACTGTATAAAAACAAGCAAATGTGTGTTATGTTAGCCTTGGAGTGCACAGCTTACAATAACAAATACAGCTCTTTGTGGATAACACACTCTGTAGCCAAGGCGTAGATCTGCCATCTCCTGCTGATATGTTCCATTTTCTCTGTTCTTTGTTCCTCTCTTATTTTACGAGTATGCTGCGCTATCGCCAGGGCAACATGGGTGGATGAGTGATGGTGTCCATTAGTAAACATGGCCCCCTATATGTGCCATCGGCCTAAAAAGCCAATGTCTTGAACCTCCTTCCTCTCTTTTCTTTTTTCCCCCCGCCCTCCTACTCTCTCGTCACTTATTTTCCACATTCTACCCCACTCTTCCTCTTACCTTTTACCACACCGCCCCCACTCCATCTTATTCCATCCTTTGCCTTCCTCTCCTCCCTTCTCCATCTATCCTCCTTATGGTTGTTTTTCATAGCTGCAGCTCTGCAGTAGAGGGAGGGATGAGACCATTTCTCTTCCTCCTTTTGTGCACTAATTTTTTTGCGAGGCAGAGACTCGAGAACGAGTTCAGAATGTCAAGCATTAGGTTGGGAATAGAGCGCTGTTCAAACAAACGAATAGGCCACTAATATGACAGATGCTGTATGTATTGCAGAAGAATATTAGCAAATCTTGTTTTTCCCCTTGGCTGAGTAGAGTCAACAACAGGGGTGAGGAATCTGGCTCCTTCGTAGATATTCACTGCCTCCGTTCATGTTGTTGTTGACAAGAAGGGGTGCACAATCTTGCATCTTCTTAAACTTAAATCCCCCAAAACAACATGGCTTTATGAATATGAATTAAAGGTTCATTTTTGTCAGGCGGCATCTATGAACTGGGGTTTAGTTTTTTTTTTTACTCCCTACATCACACACTCAGCCGAGGCGCTCTACTGTACACTGAAGAAAAAAATAAAAATGCTAATTTCACAATTAGCTTTTCTGTAATTAGTACGGAAAGGTAATTGCGGCGGATGTGCAATTAGTATTATGTAAAGTGCTTTTCCCCAGACTTAGGGGCCAATCAGTTTGCCCCTTTACATTCTCCGTTCTGCTGATGATGTGGGAGATGCTTAGTGCCGAACATAAGAGAACTTCCTCTCCCTCCCACTCAGATGAATACGATTCACAAAATGAATCAGTTGGGGTCACATGCTCGCTGGAAAGGGGGGTTGAGCAATTTTTTTGCGTCTCCTTTTCATCTGCCTGTGAATATGAATGGGGAAGAGGGAAATCACTGTCATACCAGCCGTTACAGCACAAAGCCTCCTGATTGCATTCTGGACTCTGACATCCCTTTTTCTTTCCTACAGGGAAACCAAATGGTCTTGCACAGCGTGCCTGACTTCTTGCCTGATTGGCCAACAAGCTCCTCCCCCCGCTCCTCGTATTTTTTAAACCAACTCCAACTCTGTCCTTTTTTCTATCCCCACCTCTCAGTTTGCAATTAGTTGGATCATATCTATAGCAGTGATCCAACATAGCTTTGTAATGGAGGATTACTTTATTGCTTCTTCATCATGACTCATTGTGCTTATAAGATGATCAGCGAGAATGTTGTGTCTTTAAACGATCAGGTCATTCTGCATTAACCCAGATATCATTTTCCCTTTTAGGTCTTTTTAGACGTCAGAACAGCACAGTAGCCAGAACGTTCCAGTTACTGGACAGCAATAAAGATGGCAGGTAATTAACATGCAGATATTTTCTTCGTTGACAATTGAAAACCTTGTGGCTCCAGTTTTCATGCTCATTTTGTCCAACGCTAACCCATTTAAATGACTCAGGGCACCATGACAACCCTCCAAAGTCTATTCATGTGCTAGCCTTCAAATGTTAATAAAAACGGAAACCATTTTGTTTTAAAAGCTGTGTTGGCAGAGATTTTCAGATGTAAGGATCCACTGATATTTTTACACTGAAACCGTTTTTCCCTGAGGATTTTACTCTTGCCAGGGTGAAAAGGTTTCTGTCACAGTATTGAGATTGATATGAAATCCAATACTAAAGAAACTCCTAAAGCATATTTGCTCTCCGTTTGGGCTTTTCTCCTCCTACTGTGCCGTTTAAAAATGTACCAGAGTGCTTGAAGGCTGGGGAGTGGGGGGGGGGACAAGGTTGAAGGTTTCCAATCTTGCTTCATAATTCATTGGTATCGTTTTTCTATCAAATGATCTGCTGTCCTTAAACAGTGTGCTTCTCCAACTAAACTGTGTAGTTTAACCATTGGATACTAAAATGAGCAAGCATTATTGATGAATATATCGGACTTAAATATTATCGTAAGAGTGAACCTACCTAGATGTGCCGATTTAATTTATTAGCACTTTGCCAGCTGACTATACATTTGCACAAAAGATTAAAAGCAACTCTCCTTTAGGGCAGCCCTATAGCTTTATGTGTGCATGAAAACAAAGGTTGCTTTATGTAAAGAATATATCCTGTTGTTTCTGTCGCTGTGGACAAGGGGGTATATTACCACATGGGGCATCAGAACTCACTCCCTTGTAATTATTGCAGTCCTAAATGGAAATCCTGCTAATGCAGCAAAGTGAAGAAACATAAATGAGAAAAGATAACGATCCATTTTTAGCTCTCGCGTTTATAGTATCTTTTATTGCTCATGCTTTCAGATAAATGGGTGTTTCTTGAGTTTCACACCAATATGTCTCTGCAAACACTCATTAGTTCCACCTTAACTTCTGATGCAGCGAATACTCATCAGTCTGAGCTGAGTGCACACATCGCATTCCTCCAAACTTCCACACCCATTTGTTCTTCAGCAAACTTGAAAAAGCATTTCATTGCCTTATTGCATTGTTTAATCTTTAAGTCCCAACAGAGCCGCTTGTCGCCCCTCTACCCAATCTCCCAGCTTCCCCTCAGCCACCCAAGCCGACTCACTTGCTGTCGTGAGAAGTGTTTAACCTTTGCCGGCATTAAAGAGACTGGCATCCATTTTGCCGCCGAGCGAGAAACTTATATTTGCTGGTGGCTTGCAGATAAACAGAGCGTGCCATCTCCAATGAGTCTCCTTCATGCTTCTCCACCGCTATCCCCACCCTGACGATTCTCACCTTCCCAAACTACGCCTGGAAAAAAATAATCAATACTGCTTAAGCTAACCAGGCATATTCTGGTAGAAAGGAAGCAGGGCTGGGCATAGTAAACTGAAAGCGCTATAAAACATATGGCCGCATTGAGGTCGAAGTGCTTGTGCAGCGATTTTTTTTTCCCAGGGAGCGTCATGTGCCCACTTATGCATTCCTGCGCCTGGATGTGTACCATTATTTAGCCCCTCGGCCCCTTCCCGTTCTGCCTCCATCCATCCACCCCATCCCGCTCCATGCCAAGCTGTCTCTCTCCGCGGGATGCGCTTAAACAAACACATTACTAAGGTTGAAATATCTGCAAGTGCCGCTTATTTCGATACAGCCATTATTTCAGTCCGTCAGTCAATGGGATTCGGTGAGCTGGCCATCTCGAGGCAGGACATGTATTGATGCCCATTTGAATAAAGCAGGCGGTGGAGGCTTTGTTTATGTATGCTACATCACCATTTTTCTTGTGCGGCTCTGCAGCTCACACGCCCGAGTGTCGAGCTTGATTTAGTTGCCGTTATGATAAATGAAAATCCAAAGTCACTGGTATACCTGATGCTTGCACATTGCCAGGCAGTTTGCTGACATTGAACTGGATTAGTATGCACATTGCAAACTCTTTATCTTGTTTGGAAAAAAAAGCAAGAAAGAAAAAAGCTCTTGGCTTTGTCCCTAATGACACTTAGCAAAACACTACCCCGTTCTTAATCCACCCGATTGGAATTGCTAATTATCTTTAAAGCAGATTCACAGATAAT